>NC_069509.1:16667598-16800098 GCF_027579735.1 Bombina bombina | reverse complement strand
AGCTTGATAGATAGGCCCCATAGACACATACACACATACAAACACACACACACAAACATATACACATATACACAGACACATACATACACACGCACATACACATATACACACACATACACACATATATGCAAACACACATATACATATGCATACACAGACAGACATACACACACATACACAGAGACACACATACATACATATATACACATACACACATACAGGGACACACACATACACAGAGACACACATACATACACATATACACATACACACATACACACACACATACATACACATACACATATACACATGCACACGCACACACATATACACACACATATACACACATACACAGACATATATACACAAATACATACATAAACACCTACACAGAGACACACATACATACACATACACATATACACATACACACATACACACACACACACACACACACATACACACACACACACATACACATATATATATATATATATACACATACACACACAAATATACAGTATATACTTTTTGTGTTCCTTTAACTTTGTATCACTTTTTTACATAGTTATAGTATCCTACTATAGTTTCACTAGAAGTTGATCAACTGACCACAATTAATGTATATTACATTATAGTCATTTTTATTATCAAAATCTGAAAAATATTAAACATTCATGCACTAGGGAAATTAAACATCTTCCAACACAAAACATTTCACTTAAATCCCTCTGGGTCTAAGAATCGTTCATTAACTGCATCAATTATGTATTCTCCCTAAGTAATAAGTAAATAAGAATATTTTTTTCTTTAACAGACAACAATGTTGCTTCATGTTGAATTAAACATTTTTTATTAAAAGATTTTCATTTTGTGTTTAATGTTCTATTAAGGAACTTTATAGAATCCTAAGCTATGAAATTAAATCTTTTACACCACAATAAGTGCAGAAAAGTATTTTGAAAAAGAAAATATGCAGAATAAAATGGGTGGTCATGGTGGTGGGATTCAGGAGTTTGAGACTGACACTGAATATAAGTATGTTCATTGCTTGATTCAGGTTCATAATGTTGGTGCTATGGTAGGGGTCAGCTTCTGGTATGCTTATAAGATAGCTGTCAGACTTAATACTTCATGTTTGCGTGGTCTTATATGGTCACGATAAGCTTCTGGTGAGCTAATATAGTAGTGGTTAGCTCTAATGAGGTAATATGTTAGTGGGCAGCTTCTGATGGGCTTTTATGACAGTGGTCGGCTTCTAGTGGACTTATATTGTTGTAGACTTATATAGTAGTGGTCAGCATTTGGTGGGCTTATATGGTATTGGTCAGCTTCTAGTTAGCTTAAATTGTTGTAGACATAAATAGTAGAGGTCAGCTTCTAGGGGATTTATATGGTTGTAAACTTAAATATTAGGGGTCAGCTTCAGGTGGGCTTATATGAAAGTGTACAGCTTCTAGTGGACCTATATGTTGTAGACTTATATGGTAGTGGTCAGGTAGTGGTCTAGATGTGTGTGTGTATGTATATATATATATATATATATATAAATACCGAAATGATCGTCTGGGGTTGCTGTGTTCCTTGTTCAGAGAGGAATTGTCTGGTATTTCGGCGCTTGACTGACCGTAATAGGCGGGCTCAGACTGATATACTACAGGAAAGTTCTTCTCTGTGAAAAGCATTACTGGGCTAAGAGAAGCTGCACACAGGTGGTAAATCGCCATAGAACCGGCTAACAATAGTATTGAGCCAGTTGTTCGTTCCTGTAAGTGCACCTCTCTCTGTGTGTATTTAGTCTCCCTATGGGAAAAGGGGGCAACCAGACGTGGACTCCTTGCTCAGTGTGCTTAGAGGAATACTGCTACACCTCACTGACGAGGCCCAATGAAGGCCAAAACGATCGTCTGGGGTTGCTATGTTCCTTATTCAGAGAGGAATTGTCTGGTATTTTGGCGCTGGACTAACCGTAATAGGCGGGATCAGACTGATATACTACAGGAAAGTTCTGTGAAAAGCATTACTGGGCTAAAATAAGCTGCACCTAGGTGGTAAATCGCCATAGAACAGGCTAACAATGGAATTGAGTCAGTTGTTCCTGTGAGTGCACTTCTCTGTGTGTGTATATATATATTGTGTATATATATATATATATATATATATATTCACAGCAGGTATGCACTCACTGGAATATTTTCAATAGTGCTTTATTTTGCACACATATCAAATAAGTCACATTTTGGGGATCTGATGAAGGGATAAGATACTTGAAATGTCACTTGTTTAATATGTGTGGCAAAATAAAGCACTTTTGAAAATATTTCAGTGATTGCATACCTGCTGTGGACTTTACAAATCAATTTGCCTGCATCGTGGTGGTCGAATAGCTGATTTTTGGAATATAAAGTATATATAAATATAAATATACAGTATACACATACAATTTGCAATAAGAAATGGCCCCCACCAATCCAAACAGCATCCTGGTGCACTGCTCAAAGCAATACGGCATGAGTGTAACCCCAGACTTGGCCAGTGTCTTTACAAAGAATACGTAGGAGGCAACAATATGTCTTATATCAAAAGAAGCCTTTATTTAGCATACAAAGTACAAAGCGTGGCCCTATGCTATAACATTTCAGCTCTAACAGGAGCCTTTGTCACATGGAGACATAAGTGTAATGCACAAAATGAACCCAATAAATACCCCCTTAATCACCTGAACAAGTGAATCTAGCTGGCTAGTGCCGTGCCGTGCAAACTGAACATAGCGTGCAGTGGGCTATAGCCGTGCGCTTCCAAGTTATGTCATCAGGAGGCGTCCATGTAACCATGACAATGACAAACACAACACATCGCATATAGCTATGACAGTCCACAGCCAGGGGCATAGTATGGCCTAGACCAACAAGGCTGGTGCCTAGGGCAGCAGATTTTAAAGGGGCAGCACATCTGCCCTATCCTCTCTCTAAAAGCCAGCACACAGTACAGTGAGCAATAAAGTGCAGGCTTTTAAGGTCACTCTTCACAGGCAGTGCTCCTTTAAACCATTGCTTGATTTAGAGCCACCGGCATTTTTGCAGTGGAAGCGTTCTTAGTGCGAAACTTACACTGGGATATGCTTACAAGGGGAGGCTGGAGGAGAAGACTTTTGCCGATATGCTGCCTCCCCTTGTCAGCTGCTTTGGGTCTGCGAGCGCAGTGCTTATTGCAGGTCTTCGTAACTAACAGACTGGATGCTTTTGTGTACTGCTTAGATCAGCTTGTGATGTCTAATCATAAACTCTCAGCGCTAATGTATGTTAGTTACTAATAGCTAGCTTTCTCTGCATTCATGTGATGTCTAATCATAAACTCTCAGCGCTAATGTATGTTAGTTACTAATAGCTAGCATTCTCTGCATTCATGTGATGTCTAATCATAAACTCTCAGCGCTAATGTATGTTAGCTACTAATAGCTAGCTTTCTCTGCATTCATGTGATGTCTAATCATAAACTCTCAGCGCTAATGTATGTTAGCTACTAATAGCTAGCTTTCTCTGCATTCATGTGATGTCTAATCATAAACTCTCAGCGCTAATGTATGTTAGCTACTAATAGCTAGCTTTCTCTGCATTCATGTAATGTCTAATCGTAAACTATCAGCGCTAATGTATGTTAGCTACTAATAGATAGCTTTCTCTGCATTCATGTGATGTCTAATCATAAACTCTCAGCGCTAATGTATGTTAGCTACTAATAGCTAGCTTTCTCTGCATTCATGTGATGTTTAATCATAAACTCTCAGCGCTAATGTATGTTAGCTACTAATAGCTAGCTTTCTCTGCATTCATGTGATGTCTAATCATAAAATCTCAGTGCTAATGTATGTTATCTATTAATAGCTTTCTCTGCATTCATGTGATGTCTAATCATAAATTCTCAGCGCTAATGTATGTTAGTTACTAATAGCTAGCTTTATCTGCATTCATGTGATGTCTAATCATAAACTCTCAGTGCTAATGTATGTTAGTTACTAATAGCTAGCTTTATCTGCATTCATGTGATGTCTAATCATAAACTCTCAGCGCTAATGTATGTTAGTTACTAATAGCTAGCTTTATCTGCATTCATGTGATGTCTAATCATAAACTCTCAGTGCTAATGTATGTTAGCTACTAATAGCTAGCTTTCTCTGCATTCATGTAATGTCTAATCATAAACTCTCAGTGCTAATGTATGTTAGCTACTAATAGCTAGCTTTCTCTGGATTCATGTGATGTCTAATCATAAACTCTCAGCGCTAATGTATGTTAGTTACTAATAGCTAGCTTTCTCTGGATTCATGTGATGTCTAATCATAAACTCTCAGCGCTAATGTATGTTAGTTACTAATAGCTAGCTTTCTCTGGAGTCATGTGATGTCTAATCATAAACTCTCAGCGCTAATGTATGTTAGCTACTAAAAGCTAGCTTTCTCTGCATTCATGTGATGTCTAATCATAAACTCTCAGCGCTAATGTATGTTAGCTACTAAAAGCTAGCTTTCTCTGCATTCATGTGATGTCTAATCATAAACTCTCAGTGCTAATGTATGTTAGCTACTAATAGCTAGCTTTGTCTGTATTCATGTGATGTCTAATCATAAACTCTCAGTGCTAATGTATGTTAGCTACTAATAGCTAGCGGTCTCTGAATTCATGTGATGTCTAATCATAAACTCTCAGCGCTAATGTATGTTAGCTACTAATAGCTAGCGGTCTCTGTATTCATGTGATGTCTAATCATAAACTCTCAGCGCTAATATATGTTAGCTACTAATAGCTAGCTTTCTCTGCATTCATGTGATGTCTAATAGTAAACTCTCAGCGCTAATGTATATTAGCTACTAATCGCTAGCGGTCTCTGCATTCATGTGATGTCTAATCGTAAACTATCAGCGCTAATGTATGTTAGCTACTAATAGATAGCTTTCTCTGCATTCATGTGATGTCTAATAGTAAACTCTCAGTGCTACTGTTTGTTAGCTACTAATAGCTAGCTTTGTCTGCATTCATGTGATGTCTAATCATAAACTCTCAGCACTAATGTATGTTAGCTACTAATAGCTAGCGGTCTCTGCATTCATGAATTCATGGAGTAAGCAGTAAACGGACACTTAAAAAGTATTATTACTTGAATGATAGTAATTACTGTATGTTGTTGCATGTAAAGGGCAGTGATTGCTTCAAAGTGTATTCTTGTTTCCCTCCCTTCCTCTCTCCCTTCTTTCCCTTTCTCCCTCCCTTCCTCCCTCAACTCACTCCCTCCCTTCTTTCTTTCATCCCTCCTTCCCTCTCTTCTTTCCCTCCCTCCCTCCCTCCCTCCCTCCCTTCTTTCTCTTAACTCCTTCTTTCATTCCTTTCTTTCCCTCCCCCCTTTTCTCCTATCCCTCCCCACTTTTATCTTCTCTCTCTCTATCTCTATCTCTCTCTCTCCCTCCCTTCCTTCTTTCCTTTCCCTCCCTTTTCTCCCCTCCGCTTCTTTTCTCTCTCTCTTCTCTCAGGGAGAAAATGGTATGAGATGCATGCAATTCAACCCACCTGTATGAAAATGCTAGCTCATTTTCTTTTTAATTGTTATGAAAAAAAAATACATAAAAATAAAACATTTTACACACTGACCCAAAAAAATATTAAGGGGAAAAAAGGCCTAAAACCTTTGGGGGGGGGGCAGCAGAATTTTGAGTGCCTAGGGCAGCACAATACCTAAATACACCACCGTCTGCAGCACACATACAGGTATAAGTATTTGAAAAATCATAGATCCCAAAGAAACAATCAAAAACTCATACATCAAGATCACTATACATATGTAACATATTAGAAGCTCTTTACTCCTACTTAAAAACAACAAACAAATCACATATGCCAATATTGTTAGCAATTTCCTCTCATACCAATTAAATTAGCTGCGTTGCTCAAGAAGTAGGTAGAAACTGGTAGGAATTTTCTACACAGAGCAGGGGGATTCCCACAAATGTAACAGCCATAGTCCACCAAGGTATTTAAAACTTTAGGTGCAACTATATCTAACATGAAGATCCCTCTAGATTCCAGTTCTTACATGGCTTGTGCTCTATCACCTCCACACCTTAAAGGAGGAACATGGTCTATGAGCATAGGCCTTAAAGAAGAGACTCAGTGTCCTGCTTGATGAAAATGCGGTGCCACCAGCTGTTGTGACCAGCCACTCTTAACAGCTTGTCGTAGATTTCTTATTGGCCTGTCACTCTCTGGTGTAGAAGTGAGTCTATGTTTGGTTTCAAATATTTTATTGGTATGTGGGTGATGAAATTTGTGTCCAGTAATCATACCGTTACAGGTCACACAGTCCCCACAGCAATAACAGCCCTGTTTCCTTTGTGGTGACCAAGACAGTTTATAGGGTAAAAAGTAAATCACACAGGTTTTTTTTAACTACTATACACCATTCTAGGAGTTGACAGCCCAATAAGTGGAAGACTATTATCAGTAATGACTATAGGCCAATTTTCCTTACTGATCTGTGCAACATGCTATGAAGCTGGAGAGAATGTTGTAATCAAGTTTAAGTGGTCACTTGTATCCCCCTTTGTTTTTCGCACAGTCAAATCATCTTGACTTCTTTGTTGCACCTTCATACATTGTTGTACAATCAACTGCTGGGGATACCTCACGCCAAAAAACACTGACATATAATGTAGTTGTGTTACTTTGCGGGAATCCTCAGTGTTATTATGCACAACCAGCAGGAGCTGCAAAGAGCGTATCCCATTTCTTTGAAGCATGGATGGTAGTTTCAATAGTGTAGTATATAATTTTTATCAGTTGATTTATGATATAGTGTAGTCTGTAGCTTGAACCCTACATCTGTTGATATTTTATAAATTTCCAAATCTAGAAAATGTATAGATGTATTATCTAAATCAATCTTTAAGCGAATAGTCGATTCAAGTGTATTAAGCTAACAATTTTTCTTGAGTACCTCTACAGATCAAAAAGATATCATCAATGTAATGACGATAAAAATCGGATAGAGTTCTGTCTATTATGAAAAATATGTGTTTCTTTATAAATTGCCATAAGAAGGGGCCATGTTAGACCCCATTACCATAACAAAAACCTGAAGAAAGTATTACCCTTCAAAACAAAATAAGAAATTCTTCAGACAGAACTTTATCAAATGTAAGATAAGTTCTATAGGGGACCAGTATAACTGTCATTCCCTGTCAACAATTTCTAACCATCTCAATACCATGTTTGTGTTGTATCACTGTATATAAACTGGTTACATCCATAGGGGTCTATTTATTATAGTACGATGTATCGTATAATGTCTGCCGTACATTGATAAATGCCAACAGCATACGCTAGTGCAATACTGCCCCCTGCAGATTTGTGGCCAAGATTAGCCGCTAGCAGGGGTGTCAATCAACCCGATCATATTTGATCGGGTTGATTTCTGTCCGCCGCCTCAGAGCAGGTTATGGAGCAGCAGTCTTTAGACCACTGCTTCATAACTTCTGCTTCTGGCGAGCCTGAAGGCTCAACGGAAAAAGGTTTGTGCACAAGTGTTTACTCTATGCAAGCAAAAAGCTGAACTTAGAATATTGTGACTGCATTAACGTATTCCCTAGTAAACTTCAATGGAGCATCAAAAGTAGAAAATAAAAAAACAAACCAGATAGCATTTAACCAAGTGCGCTAACCCAATATGAAAATATTAATATTTCACATTGCAATGTTCTTCACATAGCAGAACATGTTCTATTTATTCATAAATACATATTTATACAGTATATATATATATATATATATATATATAATGTGTTTTTTGGGGGTGCAATATATATCTATACATATATATATATACAGGAATATCTACTTAAAATACTTAGAACATATTCTGCTATGTGTAGAACATCGGGATATGAAATATTTATAGTAAATACACAAACATTTTATTAAAAATGAATATTGCATAAATACGATTTTCCATGTTTTCAGCTGTTACTGGACTGCTATGGGCTCCAATGCACTATATATATTTGTGTGTGTCTATATGTGTGTACAAATGTATTAATCTGTTTATATGTGTATATATGTCAGTAAATACATATATACACATATAAATACATAAATACATATGTGCACACATATAGACATATATATGTATATACATATATGTGTGTGTGTGTGTGTCTATATGTGTGTACAAATCTATTTATCTGTTTATATGTGTATATATGTCAGTAAATACATATATACACATATAAATACATAAATACATATGTGCACACATATAGACATATATATGTATATACATATATTAGTATGTATCTCTATATTAAAGCTCTTTGCAGCCTTTTTGTTTCTAACACCTGAGACCTCTTATCTTTGAGCCCTTATAACTTTTTTTGCGATTTTTTTGAAATAATTTGTATTAGTTTTTTTATTTATTTTTTATTAGAATTACAAAGAGAAAGAAGTTTTACAATATACAAGAATGATAGTACAGCTCCTATAAGAAAAAAGAGAAAGGGTGAAACCCCAACATGGCAAGATATGTCCGATGTCATTGTGTAATGTTAGTGACAAAAAAATGGCAACCTTGTAACTGAGACCTTCAGACTAAAATCAAGTTGTTTAATTCCTCTACAAGTGTTATATTTTGTCATAATGCGTTTTATTATCTCTTAACATAATAATCTATATATCCCATTCCAGTTAGTACATATTGGCCTGAATATTATTTTAATAACCATTTTATCCATTTTGCAATACCAGGCATTGGTAATACAGTTCCTGTCAGTCTCAACAGAATAAGTTGACAAGGCAACGAGTCCTATCTAATATCAGCTATCTTTGTATAATATGACCAAAAAATGACCTAAACCTATAAGAAACCAAAAATAATCAAACTTTTGCCATTCCTTTGCATAATTCAACTTAAAGAGACAGTCAAGTAAAAAAAAAACTTTCATGATTTAAATAGGACATGTAATTTTAAACAACTTTTCAATTTACTTGTATCACCAATTTTGCATTGTTCTCTTGGTATTATTAGTTGAAAGCTAAATCTAGGAGGTTCATATGCTAATTTCTTACACCTTGAAGACTGCCTCTTATCTGAATGCATTTTGACCACTAGAGGGCATTAGTTCATGTATTTCATATAGATAACATTGAGCTCATTCACACGGTTACCCTGGAGCCAGCACTGATTGGCTAAATTGCAAGTCTATCTAAAGAACTGCAATTAAGTATATTAATACAACTGTGTTGGTTGTGCAAAACTGGGGAATGGGTAATAAAGGGATTATCTTTCTTTTTAATCAACAAAAGTCCTGGTGTTGACTGTCCCTTTAATTATAATACAGTTATTTGTCTTAACCTGATATTGCACGTCACATTACAAAAATATATATACTAACTTAAAACTTGTTCTTAAAAAGATATGAGAAACCTCAAACTTCGTTGTGGTAAAAAGGAAAAAGAAAGAAAAACCTAACCTTACACTGGGTACCATGCCTAGTTAGACAGTGTTATTATGAGTGTAACTGTACATTTAATTGTATTCATATGCAAGCAAACAGTTAACCAGAGCACTAAGGTTGCGCTGTCCCGACACGTGTTAAATTCAAATGCGCTTAAGCCTTTACTTTCCATTTGTAATACGTGCGCTACTTCCAAGTGCAAACATCCACTAAGAACCCCTTATCGCTTGTGCACAACAGTTAGCCTCCCACTGGTTATCTAGCACTATGACAGCAATGTTTGTAACTATGTATATCATTGTTACCAGGTGGCTAAAGACACATTCTAAAGACCAATCCATTTAAGTTTAAAGAGACACTTAACCCAAAATTCTTATTTCATGATTCAGGTAGAGAATACACATTTAAGCAATATTCCAATTTACTTCTATTATCTAATTTGCTTCATTCTTTAGATATCCTTTGTTTAAGAAATAGCAATGCACATGGGTGAGTCAATGAAACAAGGCTTCTACGTGCAGCCACCAATCAGCAGTTACTAAGTCTATCTAGATATGCTTTTCAGCATTTGATATCAAGAGACTGAAAATAGAAGTAAATGAGAAAGTTGTTTAAAATGACTGCTCCTTCTAATTCATGAAAGAGAGAATTTGGGTTTCATGAGCCCTTTAACCTTTACTTTACTCTCCCTCTAATGATTCATGTGCATGATTGTGCGCGACTCTGATTTCTACTGTCATTCATACTCCATAAGAAGACTGTTTTTCAGGGTAATGATTGAATAGCTAAGACTAATATTTCCACATTCAATTTATTAGGTTTTATACTCAAAAAATAACACACAATATCCCAGATTTATAGAGGCCCTTTTTAAAAATGACTTCCTCTCAAAGTCCATAATGATTTCATATCCTATTTAAGAAAGTGAGAGAGGACATGATTCGATATTGCAGATCATGTCCGCTGCACATCGATAAATGCCGACAGCATACGCTATCTGCATTTATCATTGCACCAGCAGTTCTTGTGAACTGCTGGTGCAACGCCGCCCCCTGCAGATTCGGGGCCAATCGGCTGTTAGCAGGGGGTGTCAATCAACCCGATCGTATTGGATGACTGTCCGCGGCCTCAGAGCAGGCAGACAGGTTATGGAGCAGCGGTCTTTAGACCGCAGCTTCATAACTTGTGTTTCTGGCGAGCCTGAAGGCTCACCAGAAACACGGGGCATCAAGCTTCATACGGAGCTTGATAAATACTGTAGGCCCCTTAGAGTGCTTGAGCAAGAGTTGTTATTGGGGCATGGGCCAGGGCTACTATAAGGCTAAAATGATTGATTATTATTATTATTATTATTAGGGCTAGAGCAAGGGCTAGTGTAAGACTAGAATTTAGTTTACCGTAAGTGTTAGGGCTAGAACAAGGGCAAATAATATAAGGTTAAGTGAGATCAGGGCTATTGTTTCAACTAGGGAAAGGGTGAGTGTAATACAATGGTTAGTTTTAGAGCTTTAGGGCTATGACAAGGGCTACTGTAAGGCTAAGGTTATAGTTAGAGTAAGGGTTGGGCTAGAAGTAGTGTAAGGCTAGGCTTAGTTCTCAAGCTTGAACAAGGGTTAGTGTAAGGCTAGGCTTAGGGTTGGGCTTTGGCAAGAGCTAGTGTAAGGCTAGGATTAGTGCTAGGGTTTAAAAATGAGTTCTTTTTAGGCTAGGCTTCGGTTAGTGTAAGGGCTTGGGCAAGAACTAGTGTAAGGCTAGGTTTATAAAATGTGTTAGGTTCAGGTTATGGTTATTGTTTGGTTATAAAAAAAAGTGTAGTGAGTAACCAGGGTTATAGTTAGTGTGATTACTACAGCAATGGATAGTGTAAAGATAGGCATATGGGCTGCAATCCGATATATGGCGCAGGTTTCAGCGCAAGCGTGGAAACCTGCACCGCCCGTAGTTTCAGCTCGCAACTCGAGCTATCCCATATACGGCGCCGTCAGATGCTAAAGTGCCATAAGTCTGACAAACTAGCGATGTCCAGAAATCTGCGTAAGTACAAATTTCTGGAGACGCCAGTGACTTACGGCACTATAGAAACTGCCGCCTCCTAAAAAACCTGACTAAGTTATTAAATAACCCATACTGTCTAACACGCCTCCCAAACATAGCCCGACGCGTATACCCCTCTATCCGCAATCCCCCCTCTCACTCCTAACAATAAATATATTAACCCCTAAACCGCCGCTCCTGGACCCCGCCGCCAGCTACATTATCTATATTACCCCCTAATCTGACCCCCCTACACCACCGCTAGCTATATTATCTATATTACTCCCTAATCTGACCACCCTACATCGCCGCTAGCTATATTATCTATATTACCCCCTAATCTGACCCCCCTACACCGCCGCTAGCTATATTATCTATATTACCCCCAATCTGCCCCCCTACACCGCCGCTAGCTATATTATCTATATTACCCCCTAATCTGACCCCCCTACACCACCGCTAGCTATATTATCTATATTACCCCCTAATCTGACCCCCTACACCGCCGCTAGCTATATTAAATGTTTTACCCCCTAATGTGAGCCCCCTGCCCCGCCGCCACCTATTTAAACTATATTAACCCCTAATATGACCCCCCTACCCCGCCGCCACCTATTTAAACTATATTACCCCCTAATGTGAGCCCCCTACACTTCCGCCACCTATTTAAACTATGTTAACCCCTAATATGATCCCCCTACACCACCACCACCTATATTAAAATTATTAACTCCTAATCTAAACACCCTATACCGCCGCCACCTATATTCAATTAATTAACCCCTAAAATACTAAAATATCCCTACCACTTAACCTAAGTCTAACCCTACAAATAGCCCTGAAAAGGGCTTTTTGCGTGGCATTACCCCAAAGTAAACAGCTCTATTGCCAGCCCTTAAAAGGGCCTTTTGTGGGCCATTGCCCCAAAGTAATCAGCTCTTTTACCAGCCCTTAAAACGGCTTTTTGCGGGGCATTGTCACAAAGTAATCAGCTCTTTTGCCTGTAATGTAATCTAATCCTCCTACACCGCTGCCACCTATAATAAATGTATTACCCCCTAATCTAATACCCCTACACGCCGCCACTTATATTAAATATATTAACCCCTAATATAATACCCCTACACCGCCACCACCTATAATAAATGTATTAACCCCTAATCTAATCCAACTACACCGCCGCCACCTATATTAACTATATTAACCCTAATTATATTAGGGTTAATATAGTTAATATAGTTATTATATCATATATATTAACTATATTAACCCTATCTAACTCTAACACCACTAACTTAATTATTATTAAAATAAATCTAAATAATATTAATAATATTAACTAAATTATTCCTATTTAAAACTAAATACTTACCTATAAAATAAACCCTAAGATAGCTACAATATAATTAATAATTAAATTGTAGCTATTTTAGGGTTTATATTTAATTTACAGGTAACTTGGTATTTATTTTAACTAGGTACAATAGCTATTACATAGTTAATAACTATTTAATAGCTACCTAGTCAAAATAATTACCAATTTACCTGTAAAATAAATCCTAACCTAAGTTACAAATACACCTACACTATCAATAAATTAAATAAACTACAAATATCTAAACTAAACTACAATTAAATACACTAAACTAAATTACAAAAAAAACAAACACTAAATTACAAAAAATAAAAAAAGATTACAAGAATTTTAAGCTAATTACACCTATTCTAAGCCCCCTAATAAAATAACAAAGCCCCCCAAAATAAAAAAATTCCCTTTCCTAATCTAAATTACAAAAGTAAACAGCTCTATTATAAGCCCTTAAAAGGGCCTTTTGTGGGGCATTTCCCCAAAGTAATCAGCTCTTTTGCCTGTAAAAAAAACAACAAACCCCCCCATTACAACCCACCACCCACATACCCCTATTCTAACCCACCCAATCCCCCCTTAAAAAAACCTAAGTCTAACCCCCAAGTGCTCCTTACCTGTCCTGAAGACTGGCGAAGAAGGTCCTGTTCCAGACGAAGAAGTCTTCTTCCAGGCGGCGACCTCTTCTTCTTCCAGGATCCAGCCGGCACGGAGGAGTTGAAGACGGATGACTGTGGAGCTGAAGACCGTCCATCTGGAACTGAAGACCGGCGATGCTGGAACTGAAGATCGGCAACGCTGGAACTGAAGACCGCTGGAACTGAAGACCGGAGCCGGAGCGTGGAGGATCCTCTTCATACGATCGCCGCTGTACACTGAATAGGAATTCACGGTGGCGTCCCTTGAATTCCTTTTGGCTGATTTGAGCCTTCAAATTCAAATCAGCCAATCAAATGCAAATAGCCAATAGAATAGCCAATAGAATAGCCAATAGCCAATAGAATAAGAGCTACTGTAATTATATTGGCTGATTAGAATAGCCAATAGAATTACAGTAGCTCTTATTCTATTGGCTATTCAAATCAGCCAATAGAATGAAAGTAGCTTGCATCCGATTGGCTGATTTGAATTTGAAGGCTCAAATCAGCCAATAGGAATTCAAGGGACGCCATCTTTAATCGCGTACCTTGAATTCCTATTCAGTGTAAGGCGGCGATCGTATGAAGAGGATCCTCCATGCTCCGGCTCCGGTCTTCAGTTCCAGCGGTCTTCAGTTCCAGCGTCGCCGATCTTCAGTTCCAGCATCGCCGGTCTTCAGTTCCAGATGGACGGTCTTCAGCTCCGCGGTCATCGGTCTTCAACTCCTCCGCCCCGCGCCGGCTGGATCCTGGAAGAAGAAGAGGTCGCCGCCTGGAAGAAGACTTCTCCACCTGGAACAGGACCTTCTCCGTCGGTCTTCAGGACAGGTAAGGAGCACTTTGGGGTTAGACTTAGGTTTTTTTAAGGGGGGATTGGGTGGGTTAGAATAGGGGTATGTGGGTGGTGGGTTGTAATGGGGGGGTTGTTGTTTTTTTACAGACAAAAGAGCTGATTACTTTGGGGAAATGCCCCACAAAAGGCCCTTTTAAGGGCTGGTAATAGAGCTCTTTACTTTTGTAATTTAGATTAGGGTAGGGAATTTTTTTTATTTTGGGGGGCTTCGTTATTTTATTAGGGGGCTTAGAATAGGTGTAATTAGCTTAAAATTCTTGTAATCTTTTTTTTATTTTTTGTAATTTAGTGTTTGTTTGTTTTTTGTAATTTAGTTTAGTGTATTTAATTGTAGTTTAGTTTAGATATTTGTAGTTTATTTAATTTATTGATAGTGTAGGTGTATTTGTAACTTAGGTTAGGATTTATTTTACAGGTAAATTGGTAATTATTTTAACTAGGTAGCTATTAAATAGTTATTAACTATTTAATAGCTATTGTACCTAGTTAAAATAAATACCAAGTTACCTGTAAAATAAATATAAACCCTAAAATAGCTACAATGTAATTATTAATTATATTGTAGCTATCTTAGGGTTTATTTTATAGGTAAGTATTTAGTTTTAAATAGGAATAATTTAGTTAATATTATTAATATTATTTACATGTATTTTAATAATAATTAAGTTAGGGGTGTTAGAGTTAGATAGGGTTAATCTAGTTAATATATATAATATAATAACTATATTAACTATATTAACCCTAATATAATTAGGGTTAATATAGTTAATATAGGTGGCGGCGGTGGAGGGGGATTAGATTAGGGGTTAATAATTTTAATATAGGTGGCGGCGGTGTAGGGGATTAGATTAGGGGGTAATACATTTATTATAGGTGGCGGCGGTGTAGGGGGATTAAGATTACAGGCAAAAGAGCTGATTACTTTGTGACATTGCCCCGCAAAAAGCCCTTTTAAGGGCTGGTAAAAGAGCTGGTTACTTTAGGGCAATGCCCCGCAAAAAGCCCTTTTAAGGGCTGGCAATAGAGCTGGTTATTTTGGGGCAATGCCACGCAAAAAAAAGCCCTTTTCAGGAAATTTTAGTATTTTAGGGGTTAATTAATTTAATATAGGTGGCGGCAGTATAGGGGGATTAGATTAGGGGTTAATAATTTAATATAAGTGACGGCGGTATAGGGGAATTAGAATAGGGGTTAATAATTTAATATAGGTGGCAGCGGTGTAGGGGGCTCACATTAGGGGTTAATATAGTTTAAATAGGTGGCGGCGGTGTAGGGGGATCATATTAGGGGGTAACATAGTTAATGTAGATGGCGGCGAGCTAGGGGGCTCACATTAGGGGGTAAAATATTTAATGTAGCTAGCGGCGGTGTAGGGGGCTCAGATTAGGGGGTGATATAGATAATGTAGCTGGCGGCGGGGTCCGGGAGCGGCGGTTTAGGGGTTAAACACTTTATTAGGGATTGCGGCGGGGGATCGCGGTTGACAGGTAGATAGACATTGCACATGCGTTAGGGTTTTATTTTGCAGCTAGTTTAGGGAGTTACGGGGCTCCAATACTCAGCGTAAGGCTTACTACGCCTGCAATTTGTGGCGAGGTTAAAATGGAGTAAGATTTCTCCATTTTCACCACGTAAGTCCTTACTCTGTATATTGGATACCAAACTGCACTGGTTTGGTATACCTGTCTATGGGCCAAAAAACTACGGCCGAAGGCAGAAATATACGAGCGTAACTTCTATGTTACTCCATATATGTGATACCAAACCAGCACAAAATTTGGCGTCACCGGCTTTTGCGGGCGACGCTGCATATCGGATCGCGGCCATGGTTAGTGTAAGGGCTTGATGAAGAGCTAGTGTAAGGCTAAGCTAATTGCTAGGGCTTGACAAAGGGTTAGTGTAAGGCTAGTTAAAAGGCTTGGGCAAGAGCTAGAGTTTGGCTAGGTTAGGAATATTGTTGAGTTTAGAGCCTGGGCTTGTGTTAGTTTGGGATTATGATTATTGTTAGGGCTATGGCGAAAGCTGGTGTAAAACCAGTGTTATGATTAGTTTATGGGCTGATGCAATAGGTAGTTTAAAGCTAATGTTAGGAGTAGGGAAGGGTCATGTGTAAAGCTATTGTAAGGGTTAAAGTTCACTATTTAGATTCAAGAGAGGGCAGGCAATGCATTGCAACCCAAAAGCAAAGGCAACATTATTGCTTTGCATTTTCCAAACAGTAGCAGATTCAATATTGCTATATGTAAGGGTGACACAGATAAGAACCATACATAGTCCTACCCCTAAATCTAATGTTTTCTTCTAACATAAACTCTAAATCTTAAATTTGACACAGAGCTTATTAACAAATTTGTGATTATTGTGCAAGTCTGGGAATGATAATCCTAATGTTACATGGCATCAAATTGTTCCATAAAATAAATCTTATTGAAATGTTACAGTTTGTGGAGAGCTTTGCTTAGTGCTGCTTGGAGTTCTTGGTTTCTTAGACTGTATATCAGAGGGTTTAATAAAGGTGTCACTAAAGTGTAAATAATGGTTATCACTCGGTCTTCTGAAAATCTATAAGTTGTATTTGGGCGGAAGAAATTAAAAACAAGAGTGCCATAAAATATAAAGACCACCGTGAGGTGAGATGTGCAAGTTGAAAAAGCTTTAATTTTGCTCTTTTTGGCCTTAAGCTTTGCTACTGTGGTAAATATTCTGATATATGGGACAAGTGTTATTATCAAAGAAGTTATTCCAAGAAGCCCCCCAAAAAGAAAAATGATTAAGATGTTCAGAAAGGTGTCTGTACACGAAAGTTGAAACAAGTGGGAGATGTCACAAATGAAATTGTGTATGGTGTTAGAATTACAGAAGGACAACCTTAGTGTACAAAGTGTGTGCATCAAAGAATACACAAGACCGAATGTCCATGACCCTAGTGCCAGCTCGGTGCAAGCTCTGAGATTCATGACTTGAAAGTAATGTAGAGGGCGACAAATGGCAAAATATCTATCACAAGACATGACAGCAAGCAAAAGAACTTCTGACGTGGTGAAGAAAATGAAGAAATATATCTGTACTGTACAAGATGCTCTGGAAATAACTTTTCTTTTGCTGCATAAGTCAAAAAGCAGCCGGGGGGCACTTACTGAGGAACAACACATGTCCAAAAATGCCAAGTTCCCAAGAAAGAAGTACATAGGTGTTTGGAGATTTGAGTCTGTGCAGATCAGATGAAGGATGAGGAAATTCCCAAACATAGTCATCACATAGACTAGAAGGAATATCACAAAAAGATGAATCTGGAAAATCGCTAGGTCAGAAAATCCAGATAGATAGAAATAAAATATTGTTTGGTTTTCCATTTGACTTCTGTTGAACAGTTACCTTCAATGAAAGATAATTTCAACAATTTAAGCAACAACATATATCAAAACTGAGATTTGTTTCTATGGTCAAGCTAGCTAAATGCTTTAGTGTCCACCATAAAAGACACTTAATGACATTCTTATCTTACCAGCAAATAGTATTATATATGTAACGATATAAGACTGGAAATAATCCTGCTTTTTCTGAGCTTTACTGAAAGCCTGCACTTTGTGACATGTCACATATATCTATTTGTGTATTCATATCTGTAAATTATACTTTATTTCATATGTCATGTCTGTAAATTATATCTTACAACCTAAACTATATAAGATTATAACAAAATGAAGCTACCCCGTAATGAGTAGATTATAGGGGACCAAACATTAATATTAATTGAACATTTGGATTAAAAACAACTAAAATAAATAGTATATGTAATAATAAAATATTGAGTCTAATTATAAAAAATCCTCACTCAGGCTACTCCACTTCTATTCGTATACACAACAATATTAGGTATTGTAGAAGACACAAGGAACAAAGGGGCACCACATTGCTAAATCTTGTACAAGTTCAAATACAGTGAGGGAAAAAATATTTGATCCCCTGCTGATTTTGTATGTTTGCCCACTGACAAAGAAATAATCAGTCTATAATATTAATGGTAGGCTTATTTGAAAAGTGAGAGACAGAATAACAACAACAAAAAACAACAGAAAAATGCATTTATAAAAAGTTATAAAATGATTTGCATTTTAATGAGTGAAATAAGCATTTGATCCCCTATCAATCAGCAAGACTTCTGGCTTCCAAGTGTCTTTTATACAGGTAACAAGATGAGATTAAGAGCACTTTCTTAGAGGGCATGCTCCTAATCTCAGATTGTTGCCTGTATACAAGACACCTGTCCAAAGAAGCAATCAATCAATCAGATTCCAAACTCTCCACCATGGCCAAGACCAAAGAGCTGTCCAAAGATGTCAGGGACAAGATTATTGAACTACACAAGACTGGAATGGGCTACAAGACCATCACCAAGCAGCTTGGTGAGAAAGTTACAACAGTTGGTGCGATTATTTGCAAATGCAAGAAACGCAAAATAACTGTCAATCTCCCTTGGTCTAAGGCTCCATGCAAGATCTCACCTCGTGGAGTTTCAATGGTCATGAGAACAGTGAGAAATCAGCCCAGAACTAGACGGAGGGATCTTGTCAATAATCTCAAGGCAGCTGGGACCATAGTCACCAAGAAAACAATTGGTAACAAATTACGCTGTGAAATAATGAAATCCTGCAGCTCCCGCAAGGTCCCCCTGCTCAAGAAAGCACAGTGTTGTGGTCAGATAAGACCAAAATCGAGCTCTCTGGCATCAATTCAACTTGCCATGTTTGAAGGAGGATGAATGCTGCCTATGACCCCAAGAACACCATCCCCACTGTCAAACATGGAGGTGGAAACATTATGCTTTGGGGGTGGTTTTCTGCTAAGGGGAAAGGACAACTTCACCGCATCAAAGGGATGATGGACAGGGCCATGTACCATCAAATCTTGGGTGAGAACCTCCTTCTTTCAGCCAGGGCATTGAAAATTGGTTGTTGAAGGGTATTCCAGCATAACAATGACCCAAAACTCATGGTCAAGGCAACAAAAGAGTGGCTCAAGAAGAAGCACATTAAAGTCCTGGAGTGGCCTAGCCAATCTCCAGACCTTAATCCCATAGAAAATCTGTGGAGGGAGCTGAAGGTTCGAGTTGCCCAACGTCGGCCTCTAAACTTTTATGACTTGGAGAGGATCTGCAAAGAGGAGCGTAACAAAATCCTTCCTGAGATTTGTGGAAACCCGGTGGCTAATTACCTCTGTGATTGCCACCAAGTAATAAGTCATGTTTTGCAAAGGGGTCAAATACTTATTTCACTCATTAAAATGCAAATCAATTTTTAACTTTTTTGAAATGCATTTTTTTCTTGATATTTTTGTTGTTATTCTGTCCCTCACTGTTCAAATAAACCTACCATTAAAATTATAGACTGATCATTTCTTTGTCAGTGGGCAAACATACAAAATCAGCAGGGGATAAAATATTTTTTTCCCTCACTGTATGTAAAATTCAGAGATCAAAAAATCTAACACTTTATGATGGTATCAAAAATAAATATCTGCAAATTATTTTGTAACATCTTTGTGTGCTCCCTTGGGCAATTTTTTTTTTATAAGATGTATTTTTATTGTTTGCCATATATTAGCACATTGAAGTTTTATAAGACATATTAAGATTGCCTATTATATAGTCGAACTTTGATAACACACAAACATGAATGATAGCATACCGGTGCACAGTATGTCTTATACTGGTTATTTAAAGAGCGCAAACTCTGTTGTTTTTTTTTCTGTCTGATGAAACTGTCAGTGATGTAGACTGGGAAAAACTGTTAGAGGACTGATAGCTCCAGTATTGCTTTGTCCAGTGGTAGTCTATTTCACATTTTAGTGAATTTCACATATTTGAACTTTTCAAAATTACGCTATGTGGCTCCCATTTTTTTTCATGTGTTTTCTAGAACATATTACACTCTAGCTCATGTTTGCAATTTATATTTACATCTGTATATTATACCTTAAGACCACTGCTCCTTAAATGGCCCGACGCCTCTGTATTTTTATTGTTTTTCATATATTAGCACATTGAAGTTTTATAACACATATTAAGATTGCCTATTATATAGTCACACTTTGATAACACACACACCAAACATGGATGATAGCATACCGGTGCACAGTGTCTTATAATGGTTATTTAAAGAGCGCAAACTCTGTTGTTTTTTCTGCCTGAGGAAAAAGTCAGTGATGTAGACTGGAAAAAACTGTTAGAGAATTGATAGCTCCAGTATTGCTTTGTGCAGTGGTAGTCTAATATACATTTTGTATGCATGGTTTGAGTATACCTCTTGTAGAACCCACTGCTTTATTACCAGCTATGTTTGCCAAAGGGAACAGCAAACAGAAATCATCCAGTTGTTGTACATTATATACAGGGAGCTACTCACCAGAGTGTCAGTCAACTAGAGACTGAGAGTACCAGCCTGTTGCAGTACACTATATAGAGGGAGCAGCTCACTGGAGTACCAGTCAACTGTAGACTGAAGGTAACAGCCTGCTGCAGTACACTATATACAGGGAGCAGCTAACCGAAGTGCCAGTCAGCTAGGGACTGAGAGTACCAGCCTGCTGCAGTAAACTATATATAGGGAACAGCTCACCTGAGTGCCAGTCAAATGGAGACTCAGCGTACCAGCCTGTTGCAGTACACTATATACAGGGAGCAGCTCACCGGAGTGCCAGTCAGCTGGAGACTTATAGTACCAGCCTGTTGCAGTACATTAAATACAGGGAGCTGCTCACTGGAGTACCAGTCAGCTGGAGCCTGAGAGTACCAGCCTGTTGCAGTGCACTATATACAGGGAGCTGCTCACCGGAGTGCCAGCCCGCTCTCAGTCTCCAGTTGAATGGTACTTTAGTGAGCTGCTCCCTGTATATAGTGTACTGCAACAGGCTGGTACGCTGAGTCTCCATTTGACTGGCACTCAGGTGAGCTGTTCCCTATATATAGTTTACTGCAGCAGGCTGGTACTCTCAGTCCCTAGCTGACTGGCACTTCGGTTAGCTGCTCCCTGTATATAGTGTACTGCAGCAGGCTGTTACCTTCAGTCTACAGTTGACTGGTACTCCAGTGAGCTGCTCCCTCTATATAGTGTACTGCAACAGGCTGGTACTCTCAGTCTCCAGTTGCCTGACACTCCAGTGAGCTGCTCCCTGTATATAGTGTACTGCAGCAGGCTGTTACCTTCAGTCTACAGTTGACTGGTACTCCAGTGAGCTGCTCCCTCTATATAGTGTACTGCAACAGGCTGGTACTCTCAGTCTCCAGTTGCCTGACACTCCGGTGAGTAGCTCCCTGTATATAGTGTACTGCAACAGGCTGGTACTCTCAGTCTCCAGTTGCCTGACACTCCGGTGAGTAGCTCCCTGTATATAGTGTACTGCAACAGGCTGGTACTCTCAGTCTCCAGTTGCCTGACACTCCGGTGAGCTGCTCCCTGTATATAGTGTACTGCAACAGGCTGGTACTCTCAGTCTCCAGTTGCCTGACACTCCGGTGAGTAGCTCCCTGTATATAGTGTACTGCAACAGGCTGGTACTCTCAGTCTCCAGTTGCCTGACACTCCGGTGAGTAGCTCCCTGTATATAGTGTACTGCAACAAGCTGGTACTCTCAGTCTCTAGTTGACTGACACTCTGGTGAGTAGCTCCCTGTATATAGTGTACTGCAACAGGCTGGTACTCTCAGTCTCCAGTTGCCTGACACTCCGGTGAGCAGCTCCCTGTATATAGTGTACTGCAACAGGCTGGTACTCTCAGTCTCCAGTTGCCTGACACTCTGGTGAGTAGCTCCCTGTATATAGTGTACTGCCACAGGCTGGTACTCTCAGTCTCCAGTTGCCTGACACTCCGGTGAGCAGCTCCCTGTATATAGTGTACTGCAACAGGCTGGTACTCTCAGTCTCCAGTTGCCTGACACTCTGGTGAGTAGCTCCCTGTATATAGTGTACTGCCACAGGCTGGTACTCTCAGTCTCCAGTTGCCTGACACTCCGGTGAGTAGCTCCCTGTATATAGTGTACTGCAACAGGCTGGTACTCTCAGTCTCCAGCTGACTGGTACTCCGGTGAGCAGCTCCCTGTAAATAGTATTCTGCAACAGGCTGGTACTCTCAGTCTCCAGTTGCCTGACACTCCGGTGAGTAGCTCCCTGTATATAGTGTACTGCAACAGGCTGGTACTCTCAGTCTCTAGTTGCCTGACACTCCGGTGAGCTGCTCCCTGTATATAGTGTACTGCAACAGGCTGGTACTCTCAGTCTCTAGTTGCCTGACACTCCGGTGAGTAGCTCCCTGTATATAGTGTACTGCAACAGGCTGGTACTCTCAGTCTCCAGTTGCCTGACACTCCGGTGAGTAGCTCCCTGTATATAGTGTACTGCAACAGGCTGGTACTCTCAGTCTCCAGTTGCCTGACACTCCGGTGAGTAGCTCCCTGTATATAGTGTACTGCAACAGGCTGGTACTCTCAGTCTCCAGTTGCCTGACACTCCGGTGAGTAGCTCCCTGTATATAGTGTACTGCAACAGGCTGGTACTCTCAGTCTCCAGTTGCCTGACACTCCGGTGAGTAGCTCCCTGTATATAGTGTACTGCAACAGGCTGGTACGCTCAGTCTCTAGTTGCCTGACACTCCGGTGAGTAGCTCCCTGTATATAGTGTACTGCCACAGGCTGGTACTCTCAGTCTCCAGTTGCCTGACACTCCGGTGAGTAGCTCCCTGTATATAGTGTACTGCAACAGGCTGGTACTCTCAGTCTCCAGTTGCCTGACACTCCGGTGAGTAGCTCCCTGTATATAGTGTACTGCAACAGGCTGGTACTCTCAGTCTCCAGTTGCCTGACACTCCGGTGAGTAGCTCCCTGTATATAGTGTACTGCAACAGGCTGGTACGCTCAGTCTCTAGTTGACTGACACTCCGGTGAGTAGCTCCCTGTATATAGTGTACTGCAACAGGCTGGTACTCTCAGTCTCTAGTTGACTGACACTCCGGTGAGTAGCTCCCTGTATATAGTGTACTGCAACAGGCTGGTACGCTCAGTCTCTAGTTGACTGACACTCCGGTGAGTAGCTCCCTGTATATAATGTACAACAACTGGATGATTTCTGTTTGCTGTTCCCTTTGGCAAACATAGCTGGTAATAAAGCAGTGGGTTCTACAAGAGGTATACTCAAACCATGCATACAAAATGTATATTAGACCACCACTGCACAAAGCAATACTGGAGCTATCAATTCTCAGTTTTTCCCAGTTTTTCTATTGAAAACCAATTGCAGTAAACAGGATTTTATTGTACACTTGACTCATCTGTTATTCTGTAGGATGGTAACAAATGTCTCATAATCACAAGTTGTTTACTTTCCCTTTACGTTCTTTTTTTTAAGTTTTTATTTATTACAGTTTTACATAAGATAACAATGTAATCCTCTAGGACTGCATAGAATACAATGCCACAAAGTGTTTTACACACAAGTAGACCATTAGCATCTCCGATATTTTACACCTCTCTTCATAGAGCAAGTTAATATTGGCACAAAAACAATGGTACCATGAGCACAGGCTGGTACTCAGTCTCCTGCTGACTGGCACTCCGGTGAGTAGCTCCCTGTATATAGTGTACTGCCACAGGCTGGTACTCAGTCTCCTGCTGACTGGCACTCCGGTGAGTTGCTCCCTGTATATAGTGTACTGCCACAGGCTGGTACTCAGTCTCCTGCTGACTGGCACTCCGGTGAGTTGCTCCCTGTATATAGTGTACTGCAACAGGCTGGTACTCAGTCTCCTGCTGACTGGCACTCCGGTGAGTTGCTCCCTGTATATAGTGTACTGCAACAGGCTGGTACTCAGTCTCCTGCTGACTGGCACTCCGGTGAGTTGCTCCCTGTATATAGTGTACTGCAACAGGCTGGTACTCAGTCTCCTGCTGACTGGCACTCCGGTGAGTTGCTCCCTGTATATAGTGTACTGCAACAGGCTGGTACTCAGTCTCCTGCTGACTGGCACTCCGGTGAGTTGCTCCCTGTATATAGTGTACTGCCACAGGCTGGTACTCAGTCTCCTGCTGACTGGCACTCCGGTGAGTTGCTCCCTGTATATAGTGTACTGCCACAGGCTGGTACTCAGTCTCCTGCTGACTGGCACTCCGGTGAGTTGCTCCCTGTATATAGTGTACTGCCACAGGCTGGTACTCAGTCTCCTGCTGACTGGCACTCCGGTGAGTTGCTCCCTGTATATAGTGTACTGCCACAGGCTGGTACTCAGTCTCCTGCTGACTGGCACTCTAGTGAGTTGCTCCCTGTATATAGTGTACTGCCACAGGCTGGTACTCAGTCTCCTGCTGACTGGCACTCTAGTGAGTTGCTCCCTGTATATAGTGTACTGCCACAGGCTGGTACTCAGTCTCCTGCTGACTGGCACTCCGGTGAGTTGCTCCCTGTATATAGTGTACTGCCACAGGCTGGTACTCAGTCTCCTGCTGACTGGCACTCTAGTGAGTTGCTCCCTGTATATAGTGTACTGCCACAGGCTGGTACTCAGTCTCCTGCTGACTGGCACTCCGGTGAGTTGCTCCCTGTATATAGTGTACTGCCACAGGCTGGTACTCAGTCTCCTGCTGACTGGCACTCCGGTGAGCAGCTCCCTGTATATAGTGTACTGCCACAGGCTGGTACTCAGTCTCCTGCTGACTGGCACTCTAGTGAGTTGCTCCCTGTATATAGTGTACTGCCACAGGCTGGTACTCAGTCTCCTGCTGACTGGCACTCTGGTGAGTTGCTCCCTGTATATAGTGTACTGCCACAGGCTGGTACTCAGTCTCCTGCTGACTGGCACTCCGGTGAGTTGCTCCCTGTATATAGTGTACTGCCACAGGCTGGTACTCAGTCTCCTGCTGACTGGCACTCTGGTGAGTTGCTCCCTGTATATAGTGTACTGCCACAGGCTGGTACTCAGTCTCCTGCTGACTGGCACTCTAGTGAGTTGCTCCCTGTATATAGTGTACTGCCACAGGCTGGTACTCAGTCTCCTGCTGACTGGCACTCTGGTGAGTTGCTCCCTGTATATAGTGTACTGCCACAGGCTGGTACTCAGTCTCCTGCTGACTGGCACTCTAGTGAGTTGCTCCCTGTATATAGTGCAGCTCACCGGAGTGCCAGTCAGCTGGAGACTGAGAGTACCAGCCTGTTGCAGTACACTATTTACAGGGAGCTGCTCACCGGAGTGCCAGTCAGCTGGAGACTGAGAGTACCAGCCTGCTGCAGAATACTATTTACAGGGAGCTGCTCACCGGAGTACCAGTCAGCTGGAGACTGAGCGTACCAGCCTGTTGCAGTACATTATATACAGGGAGCTGCTCACCGGAGTACCAGTCAGCTGGAGACTGAGAGTACCAGCCTGTTGCAGTACACTATATACAGGGAGCTGCTCACCGGAGTACCAGTCAGCTGGAGACTGAGAGTACCAGCCTGTTGCAGTATACTATTTACAGGGAGCTGCTCACTGGAGTGCCAGCAGTTAGTTGGAGACTGAGAGTACCAGCCTGTTGCAGAATACTATTTACAGGGAGCTGCTCACCGGAGTGCCAGTCAGCTGGAGACTGAGAGTACCAGCCTGTTGCAGAATACTATTTACAGGGAGCTGCTCACCGGAGTACCAGTCAGCTGGAGACTGAGCGTACCAGCCTGTTGCAGAATACTATTTACAGGGAGCTGCTCACCGGAGTACCAGTCAGCTGGAGACTGAGAGTACCAGCCTGCTGCAGAATACTATTTACAGGGAGCTGCTCACCGGAGTACCAGTCAGCTGGAGACTGAGCGTACCAGCCTGTTGCAGTACACTATATACAGGGAGCTGCTCACCGGAGTGCCAGTCAGCTGGAGACTGAGAGTACCAGCCTGTGGCAGTACACTATATACAGGGAGCAGTTCACCGGAGTGCCAGTCAGCTGGAGACTGAGAGTACCAGCCTGTTGCAGTACACTATTTACAGGGAGCTGCTCACCGGAGTGCCAGTCAGCTGGAGACTGAGAGTACCAGCCTGTTGCAGAATACTATTTACAGGGAGCTGCTCACCGGAGTACCAGTCAGCTGGAGACTGAGAGTACCAGCCTGTTGCAGAATACTATTTACAGGGAGCTGCTCACCGGAGTGCCAGTCAGCTGGAGACTGAGAGTACCAGCCTGTTGCAGAATACTATTTACAGGGAGCTGCTCACCGGAGTACCAGTCAGCTGGAGACTGAGAGTACCAGCCTGTTGCAGAATACTATTTACAGGGAGCTGCTCACCGGAGTACCAGTCAGCTGGAGACTGAGCGTACCAGCCTGTTGCAGAATACTATTTACAGGGAGCTGCTCACCGGAGTACCAGTCAGCTGGAGACTGAGAGTACCAGCCTGCTGCAGAATACTATTTACAGGGAGCTGCTCACCGGAGTACCAGTCAGCTGGAGACTGAGCGTACCAGCCTGTTGCAGTACACTATATACAGGGAGCTGCTCACCGGAGTGCCAGTCAGCTGGAGACTGAGAGTACCAGCCTGTGGCAGTACACTATATACAGGGAGCAGTTCACCGGAGTGCCAGTCAGCTGGAGACTGAGAGTACCAGCCTGTTGCAGTACACTATTTACAGGGAGCTGCTCACCGGAGTGCCAGTCAGCTGGAGACTGAGAGTACCAGCCTGTTGCAGAATACTATTTACAGGGAGCTGCTCACCGGAGTACCAGTCAGCTGGAGACTGAGAGTACCAGCCTGTTGCAGAATACTATTTACAGGGAGCTGCTCACCGGAGTACCAGTCAGCTGGAGACTGAGCGTACCAGCCTGTTGCAGTACACTATATACAGGGAGCAGTTCACCGGAGTGCCAGTCAGCTGGAGACTGAGAGTACCAGCCTGTTGCAGTACACTATTTACAGGGAGCTGCTCACCGGAGTGCCAGTCAGCTGGAGACTGAGAGTACCAGCCTGTTGCAGAATACTATTTACAGGGAGCTGCTCACCGGAGTACCAGTCAGCTGGAGACTGAGAGTACCAGCCTGCTGCAGAATACTATTTACAGGGAGCTGCTCACCGGAGTACCAGTCAGCTGGAGACTGAGCGTACCAGCCTGTTGCAGTACACTATATACAGGGAGCTGCTCACCGGAGTGCCAGTCAGCTGGAGACTGAGAGTACCAGCCTGTGGCAGTACACTATATACAGGGAGCAGTTCACCGGAGTGCCAGTCAGCTGGAGACTGAGAGTACCAGCCTGTTGCAGTACACTATTTACAGGGAGCTGCTCACCGGAGTGCCAGTCAGCTGGAGACTGAGAGTACCAGCCTGTTGCAGAATACTATTTACAGGGAGCTGCTCACCGGAGTACCAGTCAGCTGGAGACTGAGAGTACCAGCCTGTTGCAGAATACTATTTACAGGGAGCTGCTCACCGGAGTGCCAGTCAGCTGGAGACTGAGAGTACCAGCCTGCTGCAGTAAACTATATACAGGGAGCAGCTCACTGGAGTGCCAGCAGTTAGTTGGAGACTGAGAGTACCAGCCTGTTGCAGTAAACTATATACAGGGAGCAGCTCAACCAGAGTGCCAGTCAGCTGGAGACTAAGAGCACCAGCCTGTTGCAGTACATTATATACAGGGAGCGGCTCACCGGAGTGCCAGTCAGCTGGAGACTAAGAGCACCAGCCTGTTGCAGTACATTATATACAGGGAGCGGCTCACCGGAGTGCCAGTCAGCTGGAGACTGAGAGTACCAGCCTGCTGCAGTAAACTATATACAGAGAGCAGTTCACCAGAGTGCCAGTCAGCTGGAGACTGAGAGTACCAGCCTGTTGCAGTACACTATATACAGGGAGCAGCTCACCGGAGTGCCAATCCGCTCGAAACTGAGAGTACCAGCCTATAGCAGTAAACTATATAACGTGAGCAGCTCAGCGGAGTGCCAGTCAGCTGGAGACTGAGAGTACAAGCCTGCTTCAGTACACTATATACAGGGATCAGCTCACCAGAGTGCCAGTCAGCAGGAGACTGAGTACCAGCCTGTTGCATTAAACTATATAGAGGGAGCAGCTCCCCGAAGTGTCAGTCAGCAGGAGACTGAGAGAACCAGCCTGTTGCAGTACACTATAGTAAGGGAGCAGCTCACCGGAGTGCCAGTCAGCAGGAGACTGAGAGTTCCAGCCCTGTTACTGTACATTATATACAGGGAGCAGCTCACCGAAGTGCCAGTCAGCAGGAGACTGAGAGAACCAGCCTGTTGCAGTACACTATATTAAGGGAGCAGCTCACCAGAGTGCCAGTCAGCAGGAGACTGAGAGTTCCAGCCCTGTTACTGTACATTATATACAGGGAGCAGCTCACCGAAGTGCCAGTCAGCAGGAGACTAAGAGTACCAGTCTGTTGCAGTACACTATATAGAGGGAGCAGCTCACCGAAATGCCAGTCAGCTGGAGACTGAGTACCAGCCTGTGATTATTATACCATTGTTTTTGTGCCAATATTAAGTGTGAGTTCTATTCTCTATTTGAACTTTTCAAGATTATGCTATGTGGCGCCCAATTTTTTTCTTGTGTTTTCTAGAATATCTTACACCCTATCTCATGTTTGCAATTTATATTTACATCTGTATATTATACATTAAGGGGCTAATTTACCAAGCGGTCAATTAGCCCCTATGCAGCTGTTTCCACGTGAACCTTCAGACTCGCCGGAAATAGCAGTTAAGAAGGAGCGGTTGCTCCTTAACTGACCCGCCGCCTGTGAGGCGGCGAACAGCAATCAGCCCAACTGAATATGATTGGGTTGATTGACACCCCCTGCTAGCATATGTGAGCTGATCATGTCCGCCCGACACGATAAATCAGCACCATTATGCTAAATTATACCTTGTATCCTTTTTCCGGTCTGTATATTACGTCACATTCTATTTCATTACTGTAAACCATTATTACTAAATTTTCACTTGGAATCTTCCCTAAGCCTTTTGTATATATAGCATAACTTTATGTATAAAATATATAGTAATGATAATTACAACAATTATAGTCAAATATCTGTACTTAACAGAAAATATGCTAAAACAATAGTTTTAAAACAATTGTCATTCTTCATATGGAAACTTGAAATAACTTCTTGTGCTGACAACAATACATTGTTTTATTTCAGTGAGAAATAAACCCTTACAAAGCCAGTAGATTTATGTTATTTCGATGCATTTGATGTCATTGTATGTCCCCACTTGTTACTTGGCTAAACAGGTACGGAGATAAATCATGTTCTATATCTTCTTCCATATGACAGAGATCACTAAACGTGACTTGCAAATAAACACATTTTACACAGATTAATGTCATGTATCAAACCTGCATAATTATTTGAGACTTCACTTAGTTTTTAATTCCTTTTTTTCAAATGTTTAGGGGCATATTTAACCAGCTCCGTACGGAGCTTGATGCCCCGTGTTTCTGGCGAGCCTTCAGGCTCGCCAGAAACACAAGCTATGAAGCTGCTCCATAACCTTTCCACCTGCTCTGAGGCTGCGGACAGACATCGCCGGAAATCAACCCGATCCAATACGATTGAGTTGATTGACACCCCCTGCTAGTGGCCGATTTGCCACAAATCTGCAGTGGGTGGTATTGCACCAGCAGTTCACAAGAAATGCTGGTGCAATGATAAGTGCTGAGAGTGTATGCTGCCAACATTTATCGATGTGTAGCGGACATGATCCGCAATATCGGATTATGTCCACTCACACCTTCTTAAATAGGCCCCTTAGTTGCAACTTTTACTATTTTGTAGTTTGATGTTTTGCTATTAAGAATGACATCGCTATAATCAAATTGCCATAATGCAGTTGCTGCATTTAAGGAAACAACATGCACTATGTGCTTAAAGTAGTAATTCAGTGACCAGTTGATAATTTATGTGTACACATCAGTGATAAGAATATCTACATAGTCCCTGCAGCAATACAAATCATGTTTACTTTGTTGTTGTTTTATTCTGTTTTTTAAGATATGGATTTTTAAAACTGTGTATTTGAAGCGAGCAGGGAATTTGTCCATTAGAAATAACCACAATAATCTTTGTGCAGTATAAATATTATTTTTAGAGGGGAATAATATGTATTGGTATATTAGTTCTATATTTAACTTCTCCTTCTCATTATCCTTTATTATATTTTAGTTAGAAACAAGAATCAAATGTTAATAAAGAAATAACATTATTTAAAACACTCAAAGTAATTGAAATGAGCATAAAGAATAATAAATATCCACAGAAAATCTTAAAATGAATAGTTTAAGTGATATAAGGGGGTAATGGCTAAAACATCAAACAGTAGTGAAAATAATAAATAAATAAACATAATAGCAAAAACAGTAAACCCAAAAACTAAAAAATATCGTCATCAAGGTGCACGTTTATATGTTTATCTATAACAGAGCAGTATACAAAATGTTATGATCAAGGTTAGAATGCAAAAAAATATTAACCAAACGATCCAACAAAAACTATTTCAGAAGAAGAAAAATACAGCAGCAGCTCAAGCAGAACAACACTAAGTGGGGATAGTTCAATGTAGTGAATATTAGCTGAGAAATACTGAATCTACGTTTTTGCAAACATTGATGCTAAACCAACAAGGGCTGAAAGTGTGATATCCATAAATACCTGTCTGGCTAAATAATGTCTCATTGTTGGTCTCACAACATATGAATTGTTCTGTACATTTTATAAATGATCTCACACAGAGATCAGGTTGTATTTATAAAGCTCGGCTCCTAAACCTCTGAAGATTAATTTATATCTGAACTATTCCCAGTTTGACAAATTTAGAAATCAAGTGCAGCACCTCTCTCCTGTGCCGGCTGACAGGGGTTACTGCCAAACGCCTCCACAATCTCTTACGCACAGCAAAGTCCAGCAGCACCCAATTCCCAGTTTGAACCATTAAGGGCTAGATTGCGAGTGGTGCGCTATTGTTTGTGTGAGCTGTGCAAATGCAATCACGAGATTGCAATTTTTTTTTCCTACACAAGTGGAGCAGTGTTTAAATTACTGCAACTTCAGTTGCGCAAGGTTACGATAAATTACACTCCCCATAATTTCTATGAGCTCCGTCAAGCATAAAACTGCATTCGTATTACAAGTTTGTGGTAAACTGTAGTGAGCAAGTGCAATTGTGATTATCGCTCAACTCGTTTACCAGAGACAAAAGCTCTGGTTAACCAATCGCACTCCTATCTTTTCAAAGCATTTAAGCTGCACACGGTCAAGACTCATTACTAATGGGCTCCCATTGGACTATTGCACTATAAATTAAACAAACATCAGTGCCAATATGTCACTGATGACCGACAGTGTGTATAACATTGCCCGAGAATGCTTGACTTCCACTGCTTATCAGTGCTTGTTTGCTTTGCTCTTTGGCTTCAGCAGATAGCTTGTGTCATTGCTGTTGGACAAATCTGGCTCAACAGAATCATACGTGCCTGGCATCTCAAACAGGAAATTTGTAAGGATAATGAGGCCTTTGCCCAGGGTGCTGGAACCATTGGTGAACAGGGTGAGGCTCACCTTGGATGCTATGAGCAATACCCAGGTTTATGACCTGTATAGGCTCAATAGGCAGCAGCTTGTTAGCCTATACAATGTTATAAAGGATGACTTGGAGCCACACAAGTGTATGCACACTGCTATTCCTGGCATGTCCAAGATGCTGTGTTGCATACATGTGTTGGCATCCGGAAATGTTCAGTCCACAGAGGGGTATTTGAGCAGATTGTCTCAAAGCACTTTCTTTGTATTATTTGCAAAGTTTCTGAATGCCATTGCCAAGTGCCATCTTTTTATAGGAGTCCCTCACACCGAGGGCACTTGACAAGATCTCAAGAGGGACTTCTATAATATAATAAACAACACAGCGGAAAGGCACCCGGTCTCCACAGGACTCTTACATCAGATAAAAGCAAATGTATTTGGCATAAAAAAGACGATGTACACATCACATCACAGGAAAAGGTGAAACATGTTTCGTATAGATAATACTGAACTTCTTCAATAACCCATCAATATAGATGGCATAACTAATGTGTTAGGGGCAACAGACTGCACCCATATTACTCTGCATGCTCCAAGGGCTCAGGAAATGGTATATCACTATCGCTCTTTAACTCTATCAATGTTCAGTTTGTGTGCAATGGAGATAAAAGTTCATCTCAAATCGGAAGTTGTTCTATACAGACAATCCCCTATTGTGCCAAGAATATGTGTCCAAAAAATGTGTCCAAAAAAGTAAGTGTCCAAAAAATATGTGTCTAAAAAATATATAGATTATGTGTCCAAAATTCCATGCTAAAAAATGGGTGTACACCAAAAATTAAAAATAAAAATAAAAAAATTAAAATTGAAGATACATTAAAAAAATCCAAAGTTTGTGTAGCAGAAGATAACGATTCTCTGTGCAATTAACCTTCTAGCAGGGTCAATCTTCAAAATAATATACAATGATCTTCTAAACAGTGAAATTAGATCTCCTATAAGAAATAAAATACATAGTGCAATATCGCTAACAAATATCCACAAGTATAGGTAATAAGCTTACCAAAACTAGAACCTGAGCCATTAAAAAAAGAGATGTCTACGCGTTTCGGCCTTAAACAAGTCCTTGTCAGTGTTTTTACCTAATTTGTTTGCCATGTGCTGCTGGCAGTCATTTTACTCACCTCTCTTGCTGACTCTAGTGCATACTGTGAAATGCTGCTCATTTCCTTCACTTCCTTTTATGGCCAGACTGGTGTACATCATCAGTGTAAGACAGCAGTAAGGGCCTCTGTTCACTATGCTTTACCCTTGCATTGTCTCAGACCTGTTTGTGAGAGCTCCTGTGTATTACCTGGCTGTCTGATGTCCCTCTTGGTTCCTGATCCCTGGCTTGTTCCTGGCTCTTCTGTTTTCCTTGTTCCTGATTCCAGCTCATCTGACTATTCGCTTTGGCTCCTGACTCGGCTCGTCTGACTATTCGCTTTGGCTCCTGACTTGGCTCGTCTGACTACCAGCTCTGGTTTTAATTCATGGCTTGTTATTTGACTTGTGGACTTTTTATTATTTTTTTGCTATTAATAAATGTGCAAGCACTGTTCAGAAGTCTTGAAAAAGTCAGCAGATGCTGGATGAAACGCGTAGACGTTCACTGATCTAGTCAACAACAGCATAGGTATAGCAGGACTTTAACTAACCCTGGCACTTTTGAAAAGAAAAACAATCGAGTCCACACGCCGGAAACAGAAAGGAGCAAAGGAACAGCAACAGCTGACAGAGACCTGAAAGCCGGGCACTGTGTGAGATTCTAGAGATGCTTGTGATAATTGAACTCTTGTAAGTGCATTATGAACATATGCGCAAAGTGGAATTATTTAATACTTTTACCGTGAGTCGTGGCTGCGCTCTCTCTTCTTTTGTTTTATAGTATTAATAAAGGTGTGATTATTTTTGCACTTCTCGTCTCAGTCTGATTCCTAGCACCCTGACATTACGCAAGGGCCATGAATCCTGATGGTGCTGATAATCCACCTTTACCTGCCATAATTTCCAGGATGGATAAACAGGATCACCGCTTGGATCAATTTGCAGTATCCCTGAAAACCCTGCTGACTCGCACTGCACATTTGGACCAAAGTGTCCGTCGAGTTATGGTTGCTCCTGTTTCCGCTGCTGCACCTAGTCCTACCAGGAGCATGTCCGGTTCTACACCTCTACCTCAGCGATATGGAGGCGATCCTAATCAGCGCAGAGGGTTTTTGAACCAGGTGGGCATTTACTTTGAGATGTTACCTCAGGCGTTTCCCTCTGACAGAGCTAAGGTGGGATTTCTCATCTCGTTACTCTCTGACACAGCTCTTGCCTGGGCTAATCCCTTGTGGGAGACTAATAAACCTGTGATTTCAAATTACCCTGAATTTGTGGCCTCCTTTCGAAGGGTATTTGATGTTCTGCCTCTGCTAGACGACTCATGTCCATTCAGCAAGGTACAAGATCTGCTGTTCAGTATGCCATTGAGTTCCGTACACTTGCCGCAGAGGTAGGTTGGAACAATGAAGCCCTTGTTGCTGCCCTCTTTCATGGGCTCTCTGATGCGATTAAAGACGAAGTTGCTGCCAGATATTTACCTGAAGATCTCGAGGCATTGGTGTCTTTTTTGATCCTAATTGACATCAGACTCAGTGAGAGGCCCTCTTTCAAGGAGAGCTTGCAGAAGCCTCCTGTTCCGTTGTCTCCTACGTGTTCGTTCCCACCCATGCCTCCCTGTCCTCCCATGCCTCCTGGTCCCGAGTCACCAGGTACTGCTGAGCTGATGCAGTTGGTGTTCACACATCTCTCTGCGGCAGAGAGGGCCTTTAGGAGGAGGACGGGGCTCTGCCTCTATTGTGGGTTACAGGGCCACCGTTTGAAGTCTTGTCCTACACGGCCGGGAAACGCTCACACCTAAGGTCCTGTTGGGGCAGACCTTGGGTGGTTTATCCTCATCCCCGGTACCGCTAAAGGAGAAACCTTTGGTCACGGTTGTCCTTTCCTGGGTGGACTCCTCCATAGTCACCCAGGCTCTTGATGACTACGGTGCTGCGGGCTATTTAATTGAAAGTGCTTTTGTATCAAAACACTCCATTCCTGTTTTGCCTCAGTCCGTTTCACTTGCTATTGAGGCCATTGATGGCAGGCCCCTTCAGCCCACACTCGTTACTCACAAAACTGCTCCGTTATCCATGGCTGTTGGGGCTCTCAATTTTGAAACCCTCCAGTTCCAGGTAATAAACTCTCTGCATTTTCCAGTTGTTCTGGGTTATCCCTGGCTCCAAAAGCACAATCCCAGTCTTGACTGGTGCAGGTCCAAAATTTTGTCGTGGTCTCCGCAATGTATTTCCACTTGTCTTCGGAAACTATTTAAACTCTTGTGCACTTCTTCAGTATCTCAATTGCCAGGGGAGTACCTAGAGTTCCTAGACGTTTTTGACAAGGTGCGTGCCGGTACGTTGCCTCCTCACAGGTCTTACGATTGTGCCATAGACCTGCAACCAGGAGCCATTCCTCCTCAGGGCCGGGTTTACCCTCTGTCTGTTGCAGAGAATTGTACTATGAAGGAGTATTTTGCTGATGCTCTGTGGCGGGGGATCATCCACAAATCCGGCTCTCCTGCAGGGACTTGCTTCTTCTTTGTGAAGAAAAAAGGTGAGAAGTTAAGACCATGCATAGATTATAGGGGTCTTAATCGTCTTACCATTAAGAATGCTTACCCTATTCCGCTCATTATGGAACTCTTTGACCGCCTCAAGGGAGCTACGGTCTTTACTAAACTTGATTTGAGAGGAGCGTACAATCTCGTTAGGATCAAGGAGGGCCACGAATGGAAAACAGCATTTAGCACCAGGAGCAGGCATTATGAGTATCTTGTAATGCCCTTTAGCCTATATAATGCTCCTGCTGTTTTCCATGAATTTATTAATGATGTCCTACGAGATATGTTACAACAATGTGTTGTGGTGTACTTAGACGACATCCTCATACACTCACCCACACTTGAGGCTCATCTTTCTGATGTTACATGGGTTCTTCAGAGACTACGTGAGAACGGCCTGTTTTGTAAACTCGAGAAATGTGAGTTCCATCATACCCAAGTAACCTTCCTAGGTTATGTTATCTCCATTGCAGGGTTCTCCATGGATCCTGACAAGTTATCTGCAGTGGCCTCGCCCAGTTGGTCTTCAGTCTATTCAATGTTTTTTGGGGTTTGCCAATTACTATAGAAAGTTTATTAAAAACTTTACTACCTTGGTCTAACCTCTCAAAGACATGACCCGTAAAGAGAATGATCCACTCCATTGGTCACCTACTGCCATTAAGGCCTTTGATAGTCTTAAGACTGCCTTTTCTGTTGCTCCAGTTCTGGCTCATCCTAACCCTGTCCTGCCTTTTGTTCTTGAGGTCGATTCGTCTGAGACTTGAGTAGGTGGCCTCTTGTCTCAACGTCCTACGCCTGACTGTTCCTTGCATCTGTGTGGTTTCTTCTCTAAGAAATTGTCTCCAGCGGAGAGCAATTATGAAATTGACTACAGGGAATTACTGGGCATAATTTTGGCACTCAAGGAATGGAGGCATCTTCTCGAGGGTACTAGCGTGCCAGTGCTCATTCTTACTGACCACAAGAATTTAACTTATCTTTCTGAAGCAAAACGTTTGTCGCCCCGACAGGCCAGATGGGCGCTTTTTTTTGTCTCAGTTTAATTTTGTGGTCTCCTACCTGCCTGGTAGTAAGAATGTTAGTGCTGATGCGCTCTCTCGACAATTTTCGCCTCTGTCCAAGGAGGAGTCTGTACCTACTCCAGTTATACCTCCTGACCATATTTTTGCTACCATACATACTAATTTGACTTCTCCCTTGGGTGGAGGAGATCCTGGCTGCACAAACCAATGCTCTTCCTGAGAAACCTAGTGGTAAGTGTTTTGTTCCTGAGAATCTTGAACTAAACTTTTACACACTTACCACTATCCTAAAACCGCAGGTCACCCAGGCAAGAACCAAATTATTTGGTCTGTCACTCGACAATTCTGTCACTCGACAATTTCCATGGACTTCATTGTCGAGCTCCCTGTTTCCAATGGCAATACTGTTATCCTTATGGTGGTTGACCGTTTTTCTAAAATGTCACATTGCATTGCCTTAATGAAGCAGCCTACAACTCAGGAGCTTGCTTCAATTTTTGCCCGGGAGGTCTTCCGTTTACATGGGTTACCCAAGGAGATAGTGTCGGACCGGGGTAGCCAGTTTGTCTCCAGATTTTGGCATTCTTTTTGTGCTCAAATGGGGTTCCAGCTTTCCTTCTACTCGGCATATCACCCTCAATCCAATGGTGCTGCGGAACGGTCTAATTAAGCTCTGGAACAGTTCCTCCATTGCTATGTCTCAGATCACCACAATAATTGGTCTGAACTGTTACCTTGGGCATGCTATTAATGCTTCCTCCAAGTTATCCCCGTTCATGGCAAATTATGAGTTTCAACCATCCTTGTTGCCCAATTCATTCATGTCTCAGTGTATTGTGCTTTGGAGGAGCATCTCTGGCAACTCTGTTCCACGTAGGTGCAGATTCAGGATTGCCTTCATCGTTCTATGCAGTGCCAAAAGTTCCAGGCTGATCGTAGGCGTCTGCTCGCACCTTCCTACCAGGTTGGTGAGAGAGTTTGGCTGTCCTCACGCAACTTGAACCTTCATGTGCCTTTCAATAAATTAGCTCCCTGTTATGTTGGTCCTTTTCGAATACTCAAACGGGTTAATCCTGTGGCCTACGCTCTTGACCTTCCTCCTGCTATGCGCATCTCCAATGTTTTTCATGTCTCCCTCTTGAAACCATTGGTTTGTAATCGGTTTACCACTGTGTTGCCTTGTCCCCATCCTATATTTGTTGACAACCATGAGGAGTATGAGGTCAGCAGCATTATTGACTCTCATATGTCCAGGGGTCGTGTACAGTATTTGGTTCACTGGAGGGGCTACGGTCCAGAGGAGCGTTTTTTGGTTCCCTCCTCTGATGTTCATTCTCCTGCCCTCCTTCGTGCCTTCCATGCCGTTTCCCCAAGAAGCCTTTTGTCCTCCCACGGGGAGGGGTCGTTGAGGGGAGGGTACTGTCAGGGTTTTTTCCCTGTTTTGTTTGCCATGTGCTGCTGGCAGCCATTTTACTCACCTCTCTTGCTAACTATGGTGCATTGTGGGGGATGCTGCTCATTTCCTGCACCTCCTTTTATGGCCAGACTGGTGTGCATCATCAGTGTGAGACAGGATGCAGTCTCAGAATTGTGATGTCATCACTTATTATTTAAAGGGCCTCTGTTCAGTATGCTTTGCCTTTGTGTTGTCTCAGACCTGTTTGTGAGAGTTCCTGTGTATTACCTGGCTGCCTGACGTCCTTCCTGGTTCCTCTTCCCTGGCTTGTTCCTGACTCTGCTGTTTTCCTTGTTCCTGATTCTGGATCATCTGACTATTCGCTTTGGCTCCTGACTCGGCTCGTCTGACTACCATCTCTGGTTTTGACTCCTGGCTTATTATTTGACTTGTGGACTTTTTTATTATTTTTTGCTATTAATAAAGGTGTGATTATTTTTGCACTTCTCGTCTCAGTCTGATTCCTGGCACCCTGATATCAGATGAGTGCTGGATAATTTCTATTGTGTTTGTACAAAAGCAAGTCTTATCAGTCATCAGATGAGTGCCGGATACTTTCCCTTGTGTTTGTACAAAAGCAGGTCTTGTCAGTCATCAGATGAGTGCCGGATACTTTCCCTTGTGTTTGTACAAAAGCAGGTCTTGTCAGTCATCAGATGAGTGCTGGATACTTTATCTTGTGTTTGTTCAAAAGCAGGTCTTGTCAGTCATCAGATGAGTGCTGGATACTTTCTCTTGTGTTTGTACAAAAGCAGGTCTTGTCAGTCATCAGATGAGTGCTGGATACTTTCTCTTGTGTTTGTAAAAAAGCAGGTCTTGTCAGTCATCAGATGAGTGCTGGATACTTTCTCTTGTGTTTGTACAAAAGCAGGTCTTGTCAGTCATCAGATGAGTGCTGGATACTTTCTCTTGTGTTTGTACAAAAGCAGGTCTTGTCAGTCATCAGATGAGTGCTGGATACTTTCTCTTGTGTTTGTACAAAAGCAGGTCTTGTCAGTCATCAGATGAGTGCAGGATACTTTATCTTGTGTTTGTACAAAAGCAGGTCTTGTCAGTCATCAGATGAGTGCTGGATACTTTATCTTGTGTTTGTACAAAAGCAGGTCTTGTCAGTCATCAGATGAGTGCTGGATACTTTCTCTTGTGTTTGTACAAAAGCAGGTCTTGTCAGTCATCAGATGAGTGCTGGATACTTTCTCTTGTGTTTGTACAAAAGCAGGTCTTGTCAGTCATCAGATGAGTGCTGGATACTTTCTCTTGTGTTTGTACAAAAGCAGGTCTTGTCAGTCATCAGATGAGTGCAGGATACTTTATCTTGTGTTTGTACAAAAGCAGGTCTTGTCAGTCATCAGATGAGTGCTGGATACTTTATCTTGTGTTTGTACAAAAGCAGGTCTTGTCAGTCATCAGATGAGTGCAGGATACTTTATCTTGTGTTTGTACAAAAGCAGGTCTTGTCAGTCATCAGATGAGTGCTGGATACTTTATTTTGTGTTTGTACAAAAGCAGGTCTTGTCAGTCATCAGATGAGTGCTGGATACTTTATCTTGTGTTTGTACAAAAGCAGGTCTTGTCAGTCATCAGATGAGTGCAGGATACTTTATCTTGTGTTTGTACAAAAGCAGGTCTTGTCAGTCATCAGATGAGTGCTGGATACTTTATCTTGTGTTTGTACAAAAGCAGGTCTTGTCAGTTATCAGATGAGTGCAGGATACTTTATCTTGTGTTTGTACAAAAGCAGGTCTTGTCAGTCATCAGATGAGTGCAGGATACTTTATCTTGTGTTTGTACAAAAGCAGGTCTTGTCAGTCATCAGATGAGTGCAGGATACTTTATCTTGTGTTTGTACAAAAGCAGGTCTTGTCAGTCATCAGATGAGTGCTGGATACTTTATCTTGTGTTTGTACAAAAGCAGGTCTTGTCAGTCATCAGATGAGTGCAGGATACTTTATCTTGTGTTTGTACAAAAGCAGGTCTTGTCAGTCATCAGATGAGTGTGCCGGATACTTTATCTTGTGTTTGTACAAAAGCAGGTCTTGTCAGTCATCAGATGAGTGCCGGATACTTTATCTTGTGTTTGTACAAAAGCAGGTCTTGTCAGTCATCAGATGAGTGTGCCGGATACTTTATCTTGTGTTTGTACAAAAGCAGGTCTTGTCAGTCATCAGATGAGTGCAGGATACTTTATCTTGTGTTTGTACAAAAGCAGGTCTTGTCAGTCATCAGATGAGTGCTGGATACTTTATCTTGTGTTTGTACAAAAGCAGGTCTTGTCAGTCATCAGATGAGTGCTGGATACTTTATCTTGTGTTTGTACAAAAGCAGGTCTTGTCAGTCATCAGATGAGTGCTGGATACTTTATCTTGTGTTTGTACAAAAGCAGGTCTTGTCAGTCATCAGATGAGTGCCGGATACCTTTATACTGCAACCTCGCTGCTGTTTCATACACTGAGCCCTAAGCATTTGTTCTCCTTCCTAAAACTAATATAGGATTGTAATGTTTTTTCTAGTAAAGATGTAAAGCTAAAAAATTAATTATTTTTGTGTTTGGGCCCAGAGTGTTTGAGGCTAATGTGAGCTGACCTGAAATGCCTGTTAATTAGCTACAGCAATTAGATCACTGCACCTTAGCCTCAGTTAAATTACCTCAAGAATTTCATAGTTAACATTTCTTATGCAATGCTTATGCTTAAGTGCTTGTGCCATGCTTATGCTTAAGTGCTTGTGCAATGGCTATGCTTCAGTGCTTGTGCTTGTGCAATGCGTATGCTTAAGTGCTTGTACAATTTTTATGCTTAAGTGCTAGTGCAATGCTTATGCTTAAGTGTTTGTGCAATGCTTATGCTTAAGTGCTTGTGCAATGGCTATGCTTCAGTGCTTGTGGTTGTGCAATGCTTATGCTTAAGTGCTTGTACAATTTTTATGCTTAAGTGCTAGTGCAATACTTATGCTTAAGTGTTTGTGCAATGCTTATGCTTAAGTGCTTGTGCAATGGCTATGCTTCAGTGCTTGTGCTTGTGCAATGCGTATGCTTAAGTGCTTGTGCAAAGTTTTTGCTTAAGTGCTAGTGCAATGTTTATGCTGAAGTGTTTGTACATTGTTTATGGTTCAGTGCTTGTGCAATGATTATACTTAAGTGCTTGTGTAATGCTTATACTTAAGTGCTTGTGTAGTGCTTATGCTTAACATGTGCACAGTTTATGCTTCCGTGCTTGTGCAATGTGTATGCTTAAGTGCCTGTGCAATGCTTATGCTTAAGTGCTTGTGCAATGCTTATGCTTCAGTGCATGTGCAATGATTATGCTTAAGTGCTTGTACAAATGCTTATGCTTCAGTGCTTGTGCAATGCTTATGCTTAAGTGTTTGTGCAATGCCTATGCTGAAGTGCTTGTGCAATGCTTATGCTTAAGTGCATGTATATTGTTTATGCTTCAGTGATTGTGCAATGCTTATACTTAAGTGCTTGTGTAATGCTTATGCTTAAGTGCTTGTGCAATGTCTATGCTTAAGTGCTTGTATAATGTTTATATGTAAGTGCTTGTGCAATGCTTATACTTAAGTGCTTGTTTAATGCTTATGCTTAAGTGCTTGTGCAATGATTATGCTTAAGTGCTTGTATAATGTTTATACTTAAGTACTCGTGCTATGCTAGTGCTTCAATGCTTGTGCAATGCTTATGCTTAAGTGCTTGTGTAATGCTTATGCTTAAATGCTTGTGCAATGTTTATGCTTAAGTGTTTGTGCAATGCTTATGCTTAAGTGCATGTGCAAAGTTTATGCTTCAGTGCTTGTGCAATGCTTATGCTTTAGTGCTTGTGCAATGCTTATGCTTTAGTGCTTGTGCAATGCTTATGCTTTAGTGCTTGTGCAATGCTTATGCTTCAGTGCTTGTGCTTGTGCAATGCTTATGCTTTAGTGCTTGTGCAATGCTTATGCTTCAGTGCTTGTGCAATGCTTATGGTTCAGTGCTTGTGCTTGTGCAATGCTTATGCTTCAGTGCTTATACTCACAGAGGATCCCATGTGAGACAAATGTGGCCCTTAGTTTCATTTTCTTAAAAAGAAATATCATAATAAAAGGGCCAACTATGCAATAAAGCAGAACAACAAATGTAAACGGCACAATATTATATTTAACAGATGTGACAGTGTTTGTTGTACAGAAATAGCCTTAGTGTAGCACAAACAAACAGAAACCTAACATTCTGGTACCAAGAAATCCTCCTGTAATAATCCTCCCTCAGATTCACTACTGGGATCTAGCTGCTTATTGGTGGCTACACATATTCCTCTTATCGTTAATACACTCAATGTGCCCAGCTGACTCTCAGTATTGCACTGCTGCTTCTTCAATAAAGGATACCGTAAGAATAAAGCAAATTTGATAATAGAAGTAAATTGGAAAAAAAAAATGTATGTTCTATGTTAAACATGAAAGAAAAGGTTTAGTTTTTATGTTCCTTTAAAATGTAGGGTCTTAGAAAAATATTATATGGTCAACAGAATGATAAAGCCTTTGTTAGTGTCCACAGAACCTCACAATGAGATTAATGATGTGATAGTAAGAGCTGATCTTGTGCGTATTTTAGTAACATAGACTATAACCCTATTACTTTTGTTCAGATAAAAACTATCAGGGTATTATTACTAGTACCGTGTACACGGGGGTGCTATAGTTTATTATAGAGCTGGAACACCATACAATTGATCTATCAGACACATGATTATTTCTAATATAGTAATCACCTGCTACTTTCATTTGAAAGTAAAGACCCCCTCCTTTATATAACTGGCACTCGTCATGGGTAGTTTGTGCTGAGTTTAGGGGAAGAGGCTCCTTTTAGCCCTTACACCCATGCAGTAAATGAAATAGTTTAAGTACTGCCATTTGTTACAAACACTAATACAAAGGTAATTAAACCAATTACTGAAACTATGTGTTTCTCTCTAAAACCCTTCTTGTGGTTTTCAGCAGGACGCCCCTATATAAAAGCTCTCTGGTGTCCAGGGCCGGATCAACCATGGGACCAAATGGGTCTAATGGACACAGGAAACACTTGATAAGGGGCAGCACTTCAGTCACATCCAGACCACTTATGTGTCTCCGTGGGGGAAGTCGCAGGTTCCCAGCAGCATTACCTCATCATACGCAAAGACACAGAACTGGTCTGGAGGAATATTCAAGGTGGGACAAATGCATCTCTTCCCTAACTACCTTCCCACTCATTGTGCAATTGTGCATAAGCATTGGTGGCATGCAGGTAGGCAGGCTTAGTAAGGTCAATGGCCAGGCTAGTAGGTTGATAAGCTAATCAGTAATGCTACTAATGGGGGGGGGGAATCATTCCATTCTCTGACCCTGACAGCACAATATTGTGTGCCAGCCCTGCTGGTGTCTACTAGTGTAAGCCTTTACCATTAAAATGGTTTCACTTGCACATTAAGGAGGAATAACACATTCATTATCCAACTATTTTTTATATAGATAAAGTAGTGTGCAAGATGAGGGGGGCTCAATAAAAGCCCCTTTCCCTTTCCATTAAAAACACCCTATGTTCTATTTGTAGAGATGATCTCCATTCTCAATAGTGATTATTTATGTCCCAGGGGAACAAACGACCTCTCATACAATAGAGGACTTCCCTTCTTTCAAACGAGGGCTTCTTGCATATCAAGGTATTACAGGTGTTCAGATATCTTGTAATGTACCAACACATGCATAAATCAAGGTTTTGTATTGCATCAGCTTCCCACAAGTCTCTTCTTCAGATGTAGTTAAAGGGAGAGACCTGCAAGGTATTTAAAGGGGCATTAAACACCAAATAAATGCTATATAAAATGATACATTAAGAGAAAAGATTAGTCTGAGAATAACGTAGATGTATTTTTTAATATTTCATAAGTGTAAAGTTTTAGTGTCTATAAAACAATGGGATCTGCCATGTTGTAACTTAGGTTACCTTCTCTGCTGTGGCCAATTAGAGACATTTCTAAATAGATCACTAGAGTGTGCAGCCAATGGCTGTGTGATTTATAACATTGATCTAAACTTCCATTTATAACAGGAGCTGAAAAGCTCATAATTTCAGAAACCTGGAAGAGACCCGGTAGTAGGACACTAGTAAAAACTATACCTTATAGTAACAAAGAATCTCAATGATCGTACTGTATCTAATAAGCAAGATTTACTATTATAATTTGTTTTGCTAATTTTACTAATTAACTATACCACTATTAAGGCACAAAATATATAAGGAGTATAGACTTGGTTTAAGAAATGTCATTATATATTATTCCTACTCTATTTCTAACTAGGGAACATATAACTGTTATTCTTGATATCTTGATCTCTAATGCATATGGCCATCTTGCTTCTTTTTGAATATATATATATTTATATATTAGCTGTTGCCCGTGGCTTCACTCGCATGGATTTTGAGATTTGTAAAAAAATTGCGAAAAACACAACCACTCGTAACGACATATGCCCTCATGTGCGTGCCCGCTCGGGTTGCACACTTGCTGTCATGAATCAAAAATATGTTATTATTATTTTGTTTACAATTACTTTAATAATAAATTATAATGATATATTATGACTCAACTGTCAGATGTGTATTAATTATTTTAGTGATATCCATATTTTGAGAACTACTGATGTTAGGAGCAAGAAATTTGGCATGTAAACTTACTTTATAATGAAGGTTGTAAATTATATTTTTTTTCTAACATCTTCAGTTTTTTAGATATAGGTATCCTCCTAAATCCCCCCCCCCCCTTTTACCCCCCTTATGTTTTTTGGGGAATGGTAAAATACATGTTTACATGAGAATGTAAATACCAATTTTCACGCCTGTAACATCTTTGGTTTTTGAGATATAGGTATCCTCATAAATGACCCCTCCCTTTTCACCCCTCTTAAGTGAATATTCAGGAAATGGTAAAACGAGTGTTTCTTTATTTTTAAAGGATAACGTAAATACCAGTTTTCACATCTGTAACATCTTTGTTTCTTGAGATATAGGTATACTCATTAATCACCCCCCTTTTCACCCCCCTTAAGATGATTTTCGGAAAATGGTAAAATGCGTGTTTATTTTTAAAGGAGAATCCAAATACCAATTTTAACGTCTGTAACATCTTTGGTTTTTGAGATATAGGTATCCTCATAAATCCCCTCCTCTTTTCACCCCCTCCCCTTAAATGGATATTCAGGAAATGGTAAAATATGTTTATCTTAATTATTAAAGGAGAATCTAAGTACAAATTTTCATGTCTCTAACATCTTTGGTTTTTAAGATATAGGTACAATAAAAAAAAATGCACCCCCCTTTTTCACCCCCTTAGGGACATCATTTAAAAAAATCCTTCCTTAGTGGGTACCTACATCATAAAATCAACGTACCTTCCAAATCTCACATTCCTAGGTTAAACGGTTTGAGCTGGATGTTGTTGAGTAAACATATATTACCATCTCAATGTGTAGCTTTAAAGCTTACAATACCTTAATTTATTAATACATTGATTTATTAAAGAGGATCACAAACTAGTGAAAATGAAATTATTTTGTGGGACAAACAAGTCAATAGCCCCTTTATTTCTTAAGGTGTTTAGATAGAACTCTCGTCCTACCATATTAGTATATATTCCTGGTGACTGAAGATGCAAGTGCAGCCTCACATTGTTTTTCTACTTTCTTTTCATGTCAATATAACTGTAAAAATTTGAAGATTATGGGCGATATTTATCAAAGCTTCAATCTCAGTGAATTCGCCGGCATCAATACGCTCCCCAGACATCGCTTACGCGGATCCACATACAATGCACTTATTTATAAAAAAAACACGCACATCGAGTACGGCATTGTTAACTAACAGTCATCGATGCCGCGGTTATTTGGGTTTTTCCCATTTTTATTTATACCATTTAATTACTATCCATGAACAAGCACATTTCTCTAAAGCTAATCTTTTATTTTTAATCTGTTAATGTCCAAGAAATAGCTAGATTTATACCTGAACAAACAATATCTCATAGAAAATTATTTATTTCATGTAATTGTCAAGAGTCCATGATTTAGTGACGTATGGGATATACAATCCTACCAGGAGGGGCAAAGTTTCACAAACCTCAAAATGCCTATAAATACACCCCTCACCACACCCACAATTCAGTTTTACAAACTTTGCCTCCTATGGAGGTGGTGAAGTAAGTTTGTGCTAAGATTTCTATGTTGATATGCGCTTCTCAGCATTTTTTGAAGGCTGGTTCCTCTCAGAGTACAGCGAATGTCAGAGGGATGTAAAGGGAGTATCACCTATTGAATGCAATGGTTTTCCTCATGGGGATCTATTTCATAGGTTCTCTGTTATTAGTCGTAGAGATTCATCTCCTACCTCCCTTTTCAGATCAATTATATACTCTCATATTCCATTACCTCTACTGATAACTGTTTCAGTACTGGTTTGGCTATCTGCTATATGTGGATGGGTGTCTTTTGGTATGTTTTCATTACTTAAGACACTCTCAGCTATGGTTTAGCACTTTATGTATTTATATAAAGTTCTAAATATATGTATTGTACTTATATTTGCCATCATTCAGGTTTTCAGTATATTTCCTTTTTTGCAGACTGTCAGTTTCATATCTGGGAAATGCTTTTTTATGAAACATTATTTCTTACCTGGGGTATAGTCTCTTTTTCAATTGACTGTCTTTTAAATTTGCAGGCAGAATTAGGCTCAGGAGGGCGCAAAATGCCAAAATTTATTGCGTCATTTTTGGAGAGAGATTTTTTTGGCGCAAAGTTATGTTCGTTGATGCAAATTCGGCATTTACGGCGTCTTAGTTGTTTTGTTTACGGACATTTTTGGTGCCAAAAAATATTTTTTCTGTTTGTTGTGCATCATACTTGGCGCCAAGTATTTTCATTATTTAAAACTCCATTCATTTTGCCTCTGGACTTTTTTTCTATGTCAGAGGGCTATGCTTATTTTTTTCTCTTACATTTGCAAGATGTTTCAATCTGAATTTACTGCTGGTCTCCTGCTGCCTGATAACGGTTCTACCAAAGCGAAGTGCATTTGTTGTAAACTTGTGGAGATTATACCTCCAGCTGTGGTTTGTAATAGTTGTCATGATAAATGTTTACATGCAGAAAATGTTTCAATCAGTAGTAGTTCTTTACCTGTTGCTGTTCCCTCAACATCTAATGCACAAGATATACCTGTAAATTTAAAAGAATTTATTTCTGATTCTATTCAGAAGGGTTTGCCATTCCGCCTTCTAATAAATGTAAAAGGTCTTTTAAAACTTCTCATAGAGTTGATAAAATTTCAAATGACTGGCACATACTGATTTATCTTTCTCTGATGAGGATCTATCTGATTTAGAAGATCCTGCCTAAGATATTGACACTGATAAATCCTCTTATTTATTTAAAATGGAGTATATCCGTTCTTTATTAAAAGAAGTGTTGATTACATTAGATATGGGGTAAACTAGTCCTCTTGATATTAAAACTAGTAAACGTTTAAATTCTGTTTATAAACCTCCCGTGGTTATTCCAGAGGTTTTTCCAGTTCCTGATGCTATTTCAGATATGATTTCTAAGGAATGGAATAGGCCTGGTACTTCTTTTTTTCCTTCTTCAAGGTTTACAAAATTGTATCCTTTGCCAACTGTTAGATTGTTAGATTGGAATTTTGGGAAAAGATCCCCAAAGTTGATGGGGCTATATCTATTCTTGCTAAACATACTACTATTCCTACGGAAGATAGTACTTCTTTTAAAGATCCTTTAGATAGGAAACTTGAATCTTATCTAAGGAAGGCTTATTTATATTCAGGTCACCTTCTTAGGCATGCAATTTCTTTGGCTGATGTTGCAGCTGCTTCAACTTTTTGGTTGGAAACTTTAGCGCAACAAGTTTCGGATCATGATTTGTCTAGCATTGTTAAATTAATTCAACATGCTAATAATTTCATTTGTGATGCTCTTTTTGATATCATCAAAATTGATGTTAGATATATGTCTTTAGCTATTTTAGCTAGAAGAGCTTTATGGCTTAAATCTTGGAATGCTGATATGACTTCTAAATCCAGATTGCTATCTCTTTCTTTCCAAGGTAATACGTTATTTGGTTCTCAGTTTGATTCAATAATTCAACTGTCACTGGGGGGAAGGGAGTTTTTTTGCCTCAGGATAAAAAACCTAAGGTTAAATCTAAAGCTTCTAACCGTTTTCGTTCCTTTTGACATAACAAGGAACAGAAATCTAATCCTTCCCCAAAGGAATCTGTTTCCAATTGGAAGCCTTCCTCAAATTGGAATAAATCCAAGCCATTTAAAAGATCAAAGCCAGCCCCCAAGTCCGCATGAAGGTGCAGCCCTCATTCCAGTTCAGCTGGTAGGGGGCAGATTAAAAATTTTCAAAAATGTTTGGATCAATTCAGTCCAAAATCATTGAATTCAGAGTATTTTTTCTCTCACACATTCCAGTGAACCCAGGAAAGGCTCAGGCTTTCCTGAAGTGTGTTTCAGACCTGGAATTATCAGGGGTAAGCATACCAGTTCCATTTCAGGAACAGGGTCTGGGGTTTTATTCAAATCTATTCTTTCTTTGTCCCAAAGAAAGAAAATTCATTCAGACCAGTTCTGGATCTAAATATTTTGAATCGATATGTAGGAGTACCAACTTTCAAAATGGTGACTATAAGGACTATTCTGCCTTTTGTTCAGCAAGGGCATTATATGTCCACAATAGACTTACAGGATGCATATCTTCATATTCCGATTCATCCGGATCACTATCAGTTACTGAGATTCTCTTTTCTAGACAAGCATTACCAATGTGTTGCTCTTTCTTTTGGCCTAGCAACAGCTCCAAGAGTCTTTTCAAAGGTTCTCTGTGCCCTACTCTCTGTAATCAGAGAGAAGGGTATTGCGGTGTTTCCTTATTTGGACAATATCTTTTTACTCACTCAGTCTTTACATTCTGCAGAATTTCACATGAATCAATTAGTGTTGTTTCTTTGAAGACATGGTTGGAGGATCAATTTACCAAAAAGTCCTTTGATTCCTCAGACAAGGGTAACATTTTTAGGTTTCCAGATAGATTCAGTGTCCATGACTTTGTCTCTAACAGACAAGAGACGTTTAAAATTGGTTGCAACCTGTCAGAACCTTAAGTCTCAGTCATTCCCTTCAGTATCTATGTGCATGGAAGTTTTAGGTCTTATGACTGCAGCATCGGACGCGATCCCCTTTGCTCGTTTTCATATGAGACCTCTCCAGCTTTGTATGCTGAACCAATGGTGCAGGGATTATACAAGGATTAACAATTGATATTCTTAAATCCCAATGTTCGACTTTCTCTGACTTGGTGTTTCGATCACCATCGTATAATTCTAGGGGCCTCTTTCGTTCATCCAACCTGGACTGTGATCACAACAGATGTGAGTCTTTTAGGTTGGGGAGCTGTTTGGGGATCTCTGACAGCACGAGGAGTTTGGAAATCTCAAGAGACAAGATTGCCAATCAATATTTTGGAACTCCGTGCGATTGTCAGGGCTCTTCAGTTTTGGCCTCTATTGAAGAGAGAACCATTTATTTGTTTTCAGACAGACAATGTCACAACTGTGGCATATGTCCATCATCAGGGTGGGACTCACAGTCCTCAAGCTATGAAAGAATTATCCTGGATACTTGATTGGGCGGAATCCAGCTCTTGTCTAATTTCTGCGGTTCATATCCCAGGTATAGACAATTGGGAAGAGGATTATCTCAGTCGTCAGACTTTACATCTGGGAGAATGGTCTCTCCACCCAGATGTGTTTTTTCAAATTGTTCAGATGTGGGGGCTTCCAGAAATAGATCTGATGGCATCTTATCTAAACAAGAAACTTCCCAGGTACCTGTCCAGGTCCAGGGATCCTCAGGCGGAAGCAGTGGATGCATTGACACTTCCTTGGTGTTATAAACCTGCTTATATTTTCCCGCCTCTAGTTCTTCCAAGAGTGATCTCGAAAATCATCATGGAGCAATTGTTTGTGCTGCTGGTGGCTCCAGCATGGCCTCACAGGTTTTGGTATGCGGATCTTGTTCGGATGTCCAGTTGCCAACCTTGGCCACTTCCCTTAAGGCCAGATCTTCTATCTCAAGGCCCTTTTTCTATCAGGATCTCAAAGCATTAAATTTGAAGGTATGGAAATTGAATGCCTAATGCTTAGTCATAGAGGTTTCTCTGACTCAGTGATTAATACTATGTTACAGGCTCGTAAATCTGTTTCTAGAAAGATTTATTATCGAGTTTGGAAGACTTACATTTCATGGTGTTCTTCTCATAAATTTTCTTGGCATTCTTTTAGAATTCCTAGAATTTTACAGTATCTTCAGGATGGTTTGGATAAAGGTTTGTCTGCAAGTTCCTTGAAAGGACAAATCTCTGCTCTTTCTGTTTTATTCCACAGAAAAATTGCTAAACTTCCTGATCTTAACTGTTTTGTTCAGGCTTTGGTTCGTATCAAGCCTGTCATTAAATCAATCTCTCCTCCTTGGAGTCTTAATTTGGTTTTGAAGGCTTTACAGGCTCCTCCATTTGAGCCTATACATTCTTTGGACATTAAACTACTTTCTTGGAAAGTGTTGTTCTTTTTGGCCATCTCTTCTGCTAGAAGAGTTTCTGAATTATCTGCTCTTTCTTGTGAATCTCCTTTTCTAATTTTTCATCAGGATAAGGCAGTTTTGCGGACTTCATTTAAATTCTTACCTAAGGTTGTGAATTTTAACAACATTAATAGAGAAATTGTTGTCCCTTCTTTGTGTCCTAATCCTAAGAATTCTTTGGAGCTACTAAAGATTTCAGGAAGACCTCTGTAAGAAGTGGAAACTGATCTAGTAGAATGAGCTGTAATTATCTGTAATTCTCTATTTGTTATCTTTTCTGGTTCCAGGAAAGGTCAGAAGGCTTCTGCCGTTTCTTTGTCATCATGGTTAAAGCTTTTGATTCATCAAGCTTATTTGGAGTTGGGTAAAACCCCACCTCATAGAATTACAGCTCATTCTACTAGATCAGTTTCCACTTCTTGGGCTTTTAATAATGAAGCTTCAGTTGATTAGATTTGCAAAGCAGCAACTTGGTGGTCTTCTTTGCATACTTTTACTAAATTCTACCATTTTGATGTATTTGCTTCTTCGGAAGCAGTTTTTGGTAGAAAAATTCTTCAGGCAGCTGTTTCAGTTTGATTCTTCTGCTTCTAATTTAAGTTTTTTCTTTAAATTATGAGACTACACTTATGATTTGGGTTGTGGATTTTTTTTTTCAGCGGAAATGGCTGTTTTTATTTTTTATCCCTCCCTCTCTCTAGTGACTCTTGCGTGGAGTTCCACATCTTGGGTATTGTTATCCCATATGTCACTAGCTCATGGACTCTTGACAATTACATGAAAGAAAACATAATTTATGTAAGAACTTACCTGATAAATTAATTTCTTTCATATTGGCAAGAGTCCATGAGGCCCACCCTTTTTTTGGTGGTTATGATTTTTTTGTATAAAGCACAATTATTTCCAAATTCCTTTGTTGATACTTTTTACTCCTTTATGTATCAGCCCACTTCTTGGCTATTCATTAAACTGAATTGTGGGTGTGGTGAGGGGTGTATTTATAGGCATTTTGAGGTTTGAGAAACTTTTCCCCTCCTGGTAGGATTGTATATCCTATACGTCACTAGCTCATGGACTCTTGCCAATATGAAATAAATTAATTTATGAGGTAAGTTCTTACATAAATTATGTTTTTTTTATATTTATTTGTTATGCAAAATAAATCTGTTATATGATACTTTTACATAAATTAATTATATACATAAATATTTATGTGTGTTTGTTATGTAAGAAATCTTTTGCAAACATATTTACATTTCCCTAAGTTCCTATTTTTGTTCTAAACAATGTTGTCTTTCATATCTCTGTGTTTATTTATACCACTATATGTATATAGTGTAAATTGATAATTATTCTGAGCAGGAATAATTGCAAATATAACATGTAATCAGGGTATTATATGTATTTATTTGCAATCAATATATATTTTAAGAGCTGGGCCAGTTTTCTCTCTGTACCTGTGTAACCCCTCCTGATTGCAATCTAGTTTTAAAAACCACCCCTACACAAGTGTCATAAAATGGGCTGGCATATAAGATGACATTTCTTACTGAAAAAGAAATTCAAGAGAAGGAAGAAATACACTGAAAATAGCATGACAGTAAAGAGGTGATTTTAATTTCTGCTGTATCTGAATCATGACAATTAATGTTAGGTGGGCTATCCCTTTGAGCTATCATCTTAAGATTATATTGAATCAAACATCAATTCGAATTTTAAAATCATTGTCTAAAATATTGCACTGTGTATCCTAATGTCAGCATCAATGTTTATCTTCAATACTAATTTCACATATACATACTTTCAAAGTATAATACACAATGTAACAAATGGCACTTACAAGTTCTGATGACTGATCAATGACACAACTATTGAGCAATTTGATTCATTAGTGATAGTTTAAAATGTGGCTAAGTTAATAATTCATGTGATTATGCATATTCCAATCAAAAGTGGTTGAAAAATTCACTAGTGTGTGGGTTGTTTTGGAGTTTGTGTCATAATTGGTGTGAAAGGTGTTGCGTCAAATTTGGGGCGAAGTGGAGAGTGGGACTTTTATTACATGGCTTAAACATGGTGCAATAAAAAGGAAGTTAGCTATATTATGTTGTGTATTTATTTCATCTCTATATCTATTAGAGCAACAAGTTTGGGGCAAAACTTTGCACCAAATTTGGAGAAATAATGTTGTCCCCTTTCTTTGTAATGAGAGACAAAGTTGTATCATAATCCATGAGTTGTAATTTATTTTTCCTTTTTATATCTATATCTACTAGTGCACCAAATGCGGAGCAATAATATTGTTTGATTTAGATAAGTGTAAGATCTAGGGAGCGCCTCAAAGTGGGCGAAGGATATGACTAGAATAAGCTAATATAAATAGTGTACAAATGATTAAGGTAAATAAGTAATAATTACAGATTTTATTATACAGTGTATACACAGCTAAAAAATATGACCAGCCATATAAAACTTAACATAAAAAACCAGCATAAAATACATAAATATATAATCATGGATCCATGTCTCATAGGTTAAAAAACTGCTATCTTTCACAAAATAGTTAAAAACAGAAATAAAAACACAAATGTCTAAAAATACAATAAATAAGATCTAGTCTGTGGTTGACTGAATATAGAATACAATGCACTCCTCTCAAGTTAGGAGGGGTAGTAATACATCAATACATATGGAACAATAATTACAACAAATATATATATAAATAAAGTGATAATAGTACTGATATAAAAATGTGAGTCAAATGTAATACGTGCGTATCCGCACTGAATGTTGCAAGTCCCTAGTTATAAGATAAGTGTCCAAGTCTCTCTGTGACGGCCCAAATCCAAAAAATCACTTCCACTTTTATCCGGTAGGAGTGATGAGTAATATGTGAAGGTGTCCAGGTGAAGGTGATGTGGTTAAAAGATAAATGTGAAATCACAAAACAGAGAAAAAAAGATGAAAAAAATATAAAAATAAAAATGTGAAAAAAATTAAAAAATTCTAGGTATCTTGATTTTTGGGGAGCCAGAAGGAAATAGAGAGGGCGCTGTGAGACCCCCCCCCCCCATATTGTTTGATTTAGAATAAAGTACAAATTTAATAAAGTTTCTAATTTACTTTTATTATGTAATATACTTCATTCTCATGCAGCATCGAACATAAGCTTTCTGTGTTTTCCGACTCCCATTGAGTTCTATGGCATCCACGGCCTCAAGGGTGGCAGTTTGAAAACTGGGTGCGCTGCATGGGAATAGACGTGAGCGTACCTGTTAATGTTTGATAAACTGAGAAAAGGGTCACATAGAGTTGAATGTGAATTCTAAACGTCTGTAATGACGCAAGCATCCTCAATGCTCTGGTAACGTGAGCTATAGTTACATATGTATTAGTTATTAGACATTTACATTCAGAGTCAGACAAATGCAAAAATATAAGTTAGAAACAGAGCGGCTGTGTCCAACTGCTCTTCTTCTTCTCTGAAAAGGAAATATGGGGTTAACAAAAGTCTGCTAACAAACAAGGAACGGCATCAAACTTCAGCTGAACAAGTCCATGAATTAATCTTGAAAGAACTTTTAAGATTTTATTTTTTTACTGGGATAAATTAGTCAGAAATATTTTCTGTGTCAGTCTTTTCATTTTAACATATTTACTTTTTATCTTTTAGATTATTTTATGACTTTGAGTATAAACATATAGGTCCAATTGCCACTAAAAATATAGGTTATATTTAACTATAAAAACATTGACCTAGATCACAAATGGAGCAATACATTTGTATCACTAATGAGCGCTCATTGCGTTCATGGTAAAAAAAACTTAGCGCTGGTATTACAAGTTACCTCACTTATTAAACTGCTATGGGGCACACTAAATAAATATTTTTCTATTTATGTTTATGAACTAACCAGAAACCGTACTGGCACAAATCTCTGGTTAATTCATATTATGCAGATTTCTGATTAGTGCAGCCTGAAGCTCCTGGTTCCTTAAACTGTAGATGATAGGATTTACTAGAGGAGTCAGCACGGTGTAACACACAGATAGGGACCTCTCCTCTTCCAAATGATAACTTGTGTTGGGGCGAAAATAATTAAAAACAAGAGTTCCATAAAATATAGAGGCCACAGTAAGATGAGAGGTGCAGGTGGAGAAAGCTTTCAGTCTTGTGTTTTTTCCATGAATTTTTATCACTGTACTAAAGATACTAACATATGGGATAAAGGTTATAACAAATGTAAATAGACCAAGAGGTGACCCTGCAACAAAGAAGACCACAATATTAATAAAAGTGTCAGTGCAGGTGATCTGGAACAGCTGAGGTAGGTCACAAAAGAAACTGTGTATAGTGACTGAGCCACAAAAGGATAGTCTCATTGTATAAAGGGAATGCACTAAGGAATAGATCATGCCAAGTGTCCATACCCCTGATGCCAGCTGGGCACAGATCTTCCTGTGCATAATTTGCATGTAATGCAGAGGACGACATATTGCAATATACCGGTCACATGACATTACAGCAAGCAAGAAGACTTCAGCTGCAATAAAAAAGATAAAGAAAAAAACTTGGGTTACACAAGATATTCTGGAAATCCTCCATCTCTTCGACAGTAAGTTATACAGCATCTGTGGGGATGTGACTGAGGAACACAACAGGTCTATACAAGCCAGGTTAGCAAGGAAGAAGTACATGGGGGTATGAAGGTGCCGGTCTCTAGATATCAGTACAATGATGGTGAGGTTCGCAGTCAGTGTCATCACATAGAGGAGCAGAAACATCAGAAAAAGATGAAGCTGGAGACCAGGAAGGTCAGAAAATCCAAATAACAAGAACTCATGACATGCTGTCTGATTTTTCATTGTATTTTCATACTTTTAAAGTAATATATTTTACTTCAAGTAATTAAGAAGTAATGGTAAGATACACAACAAACAATATGCTGCATACATTAACAGCTTGGAAATACCTTCACCTCTGAGGTTAGCTAGCAGGGTCACATAAGGACATATATTTTTTTAATTTTCCTTGTAGTCTGAGAAATGCCTTTAGAAAACATAAGAAATACTGTTTTTATAGAATGCTTAGGAAACAAAATCACAGATATTTATTACAGCTGCAGAATAACAAAAGAACATAGGGGGCGCCAAATATCGTATCACAATGTCACAACTTTGTGTTAAAGATTTAAATGTACAAAACTACTCACATTTAATAATCACCAATAGATGTTTATCATAGGCAGACTGAACTCTCAGAGCCATTCATTTAGCTCACCTCCCAACTGCAGGAACACCCAGAATGACCCACTGCTAAAAAGTACACATTGCAATTCTATAATACATTAAATTAAATTAAAACTCAGTTTGTCTAGATGGGAATCAAACCTCTAATGGATAGGCTAAAAGGTACAACCTAACCTACAACTCTACCACTAGACTATAACTAGGTAGCATTATATATGATGGGATCTTATGCCTATAACTTGGTATTAGTCATTCAGAACACACATTCTCAATAGTGGTATGTCTATAATTCATACATTTCAAACAAATAAATAAATCTATAACACATTGTCCTACATGCATCCAGAATATAAACCAATCACCTAGATTACGAGTTTTGTGTTGGTGTTTTAACCCCTTAAGGACCAGCGACGTACCCTGTATGTCGCTGGCCTTTTATTGGGACTTGATTGTTTTATAGCGTGGTCTTGCCACCAGCATTGAGACTGCTCTATTCCACAAAGCCTGCTGGAGGGAGGGCATTAATAGCGTGTTCTTGCTAGACTTGTGCTATTATGTCCTGAAAAACCCCTTAACAACCTGTGACATGCAGGGTACATTGTGGTCATTAAGGGGTTAACGCTGAAAATATGGCCTTTTCAGTGTTAAAACAGCAACGCAGTCGTTACGAGTCTTGTCGGTATAGCTGTACCGAAAGCATTTTAGACTGTAACGCAACGTCAGTCTCGCACTCAAAAAAAATAAATTTGTGCATGGGATTTCCATAGAGCTGCCATTACAAGTTTTGCAGTGAGGCTAAAAAGCTTGCATTACACCCTATACCAACACAATCCATTTCTCAATTTGAGACCAGTAGTTATGAGATTTACGCAACAAAACTGTTACACAAAACTTATAACTTAAGTATTACAAAGTACACTAACACCCCTAAACTACCTATTAAACCCTAAACAGACACCCTTCTGCATCGCAAACACTATTTTAAAGTTATTAACCCCTAATCTGCTGCTCCCGACATCGCCGTAACTAATAAAATGTATTAACCCCTATTCCTCCACTCGCCGACATCATCACCGCTATACTAAAGTTATTAACCCCTATTCCTCCACACCCCAACATCGCCCACACTATAATAAAGATATTAACCCCTATTCCCCCGCTCCCCAACATTGCCGCCACAAAATAAAGTTATTAACCCCTAAACCTCTGGCCTCCCACATCACTGCCACTAAAAAACCTATTAACCCTAATCCGCCAGCCCCCCACATTGCCAAAACTAGTTTTTTTGTGATGTGGGGGGCTGTTGGTTTAGGGGTTAATAGGTTTTTTAGTGGCAGTGATGTGGGAGGCCAGATGTTTAGGTGTTAATAACTTTATTTAGTGGCAGCGATGTTGGGGAGCGGTGGAATAGGGGTTAATCTCTTTATTATAGTGTGGGTGATGTTGATGTGCGTGGGAATAGGGGTTAATAACTTTATTATATTGGCGGCGATATCGGGAGTGGCATATTTGGGGTTAATAGATTTATTTTGGTGGCAGTGATGGCGGGGCCGCAGATTAAGGGTTAATAAGTTTATGTAGGTGTCGGCGATGTCGGGGCAGCAGATTAGGGGTGTTTAGACTTGGGGTTTATGTTAGGGTGTTAGGTTGAAACTTAACTTGTTTTCCCATAGACATCAATGGGGCTGTGTTATGGAGCTTTTCATTCCGCGATCGCAGATGTTAGGTTTTTTTTCTAACAATCTCTCCCCATTGATTTCTATGGGAAAAGCATGCACAAGCATGTCAAAGCAGCGCTTGTATTTTGTGTGGTATGGAGCTTAACGCAACCATATCGCACGCACAAGGCAGCTTTTCAAAAACTTGTAATGGCAGCGCTATGGAGGGTTAAATAATGCAACTTTTGTTGCGTTCTGCATTAGCCGTCAAAACGCTGGTTTTGGCTGCCTGCTGGTATTTAGAGTCAGTTATTAAAGGGTCTAACGCTCACTTTGCAGCCGCAAATTTTCCATACCACAGATCCCCCTACGCCATTTGCGTATCCTATCTTTTCAATGGGATCTTTCTAATGCTGATATTTAGAGTCTTGGCTGAAGTGAGCGTTAGAAATCTAACGACAAGACTCCAGCCACAGAGAAAAGCCAGGAGTTAAGAGCTTTCTGTGCTAACGCCGGTTCATAAAGCTCTTAACTACTGTGCTCTAAAGTACACTAACACCCATAAACTACCTATGTACCCCTAAACCGAGGCCCCCCACATCGCCGCCACTCTAATATTTTTTTTTTACCCCTAATCTGCCGACCGCACACTGCCGCAACCTACATTATCCCTATGTACCACTAATCTGCTTCCCCTAACACCGCTGCCCCCTATATTATATTTATTAACCCCTAATCTGCCACCCCCAACGTCGCCGACCACCTACCTACAATTATTAACCCCTAATCTGCCGACCGGACCTCACTGCTAGTATAATACAGTTATTAACCCCTAATCGCCTCACTCCCGCCTCAATAACCCTATAATAAATAGTATTAACCCCTAATCTGCCCTCCCTAACATCACCGACACCTAACTTCAAGTATTAACCCCTAATCTGCCGACCGGACCTCACCGCTACTCTAATAAATTTATTAACCCCTAAAGCTAAATCTAACCCTAACACTAACACCCCCCTGAGTTAAATATAATTTTTATCTAACAAAATAAATTATTTCTTATTAAATAAATTTTTCCTATTTAAAGCTAAATACTTACCTGTAAAATAAACCCCAATATAGCTACAATATAAATTATAATTATATTGTAGCTATTTTAGGATTAATATTTATTTTACAGGCAACTTTGTATTTATTTTAACCAGGTAAAATAGCTATTAAATAGTTAATAACTATTTAATAGCTACCTAGTTAAAATAATTACAAAATTACCTGTAAAATAAATCCTAACTTAAGTTACAATTAAACCTAACACTATACTATCAATAAATTAATTACATACAAATACCTACACTTATCTACAATTAAACCTAACACTACACTATCAATAAATTAATTACATACAAATACCTACAAATAAATACAAATAAATACACTAACTAAAGTACAAAAAATAAAAAAAGAACTAAGTTACAAAAAATAAAAAAATAATTTACAAACATTATAAAAATATTACAACAATTTTAAGCTAATTATACCTACTCTAAGCCCCCTAATAAAATAACAAAGCCCCCCAAAATAAAAAATGCCCTACCCTATTCTAAAATAAATATTTTCAAGCTCTTTTACCTTACCAGCCCTTAAAAGGGCCTTTTGCGGGGCATGCCCCAAAGAATTCTGATCTTTTGCCTGTAAAAAAAACATACAATACCCCCCTCAACATTACAACCAACCACCCACATACCCCTAATCTAACCCAAGCCCCCCTTAAATAAAACTAACACTAAGCCCCTGAAGATCTTCCTACCTTGTCTTCACCACACCGGGTATCACCGATCCGTCCAGAAGAGGCTCCGAAGTCTTCATCCCATCCGGGGCTGAAGAGGTCCATCATCCAGCTGAATTCTTGATCCAAGCGGGGGCTGAAGAGATCCATCATCCTGCTGAAGTCTTGATCCAAGCGGGGGCTGAAGAGGTCCATCATCCAGCTGAAGTCTTCTATCAAGCGGCATCTTTAATCATCTTTCTTCCGGATCCATCTTCATACCGCCGACGCGGAACATCCATCCTGGCCGACGACTTCCCGACGAATGACGGTTCCTTTAAGGGACGTCATCCAAGATGGTATCAGCCAATCAGATTCAAGTTCTTCTGATGAAGATGGATCCGGAAGAAAGAAGATTGAAGATGCCGCTTGATAGAAGACTTCAGCCGGATGATGGACCTCTTCAGCCCCTGCTTGGATCAAGACTTCAGCCGGATGATGGACCTCTTCAGCCCCGGATCGGATGAAGACTTCGGAGCCTCTTCTGGATGGATCGGTGATACCCGGCGTGGTGAAGACAAGGTAGGAAGATCTTCAGGGGCTTAGTGTTAGGTTTATTTAAGGGGGGTTTTGGGTTAGATTAGGGGTATGTGGGTGGTGGGTTTTAATGTTGGGGGGGTATTGTATGTTTTTTTTACAGGCAAAAGAGCAGAATTCTTTGGGGCATGCCCCGCAAAAGGCCCTTTTAAGGGCTGGTAAGGTAAAAGAGCTTTTCAATTTTTATTTTAGAATAGGGTAGGGCATTTTTTTTATTTTGGGGGGCTTTGTTATTTTATTAGGGGGGTTAGAGTAGGTGTAATTAGCTTAAAATTGTTGTAATATTTTTATAATGTTTGTAAATTATTTTTTTATTTTTTGTACTTTAGTTAGTGTATTTATTTGTAGGTATTTGTAGGTAATTAATTTATTGATAGTATAGTGTTAGGTTTAATTGTAGATAATTGTAGGTATTTTATTTAATTAATTTATTGATAGTGTAGTGTTAGGTTTAATTGTAACTTAGGTTAGGATTTATTTTACAGGTAGTTTTGCAATTATTTTAACTAGGTAGCTATTAAATAGTTATTAACTATTTAATAGCTATTGTACCTGGTTAAAATAAATACAAAGTTGCCTGTAAAATAAATATTAATCCTAAAATAGCTACAATATAATTATAATTTATATTGTAGCTATATTAGGGTTTATTTTACAGGTAAGTATTTAGCTTTAAATAGGAATAATTTATTTAATAAGAAATAATTTATTTCGTTAGATAAAAATTATATTTAACTTAGGGGGGTGTTAGTGTTAGGGTTAGACTTAGCTTTAGGGCTTAATAAATTTATTTTAGTAGCGGTGAGGTCCGGTCAGCAGATTAGGGGTTAATACTTGAAGTTAGGTGTCGGTGATGTTAGGGAGGGCAGATTAGGGGTTAATACTATTTATTATAGGGTTATTTAGGCGGGAGTGAGGCATATTAGGGGTTAATACTTTTATTATAGTAGCGGTGAGGTCCAGTCAGCAGATTAGGGGTTAATAAGTGTAGGTAGGTAGCGGCGACGTTGGGGGGGGGCAGATTAGGGGGTAATAAATTAAATAAACGAAATAAATTATTTCTTATTAAATAAATTATTCCTATTTAAAGCTAAATACTTACCTGTAAAATAAACCCTAATATAGCTACAATATAAATTATAATTATATTGTAGCTATTTTAGGATTAATATTTATTTTACAGGCAACTTTGTATTTATTTTAACCAGGTACAATAGCTATTAAATAAATAAATAGCTATTGTACCTGGTTAAAATAAATACAAATTTGCCTGTAAAATAAATATTAATCCGAAAATAGCTACAATATAATTATAATTTATATTGTAGCTATATTAGGGTTTATTTTACAGGTAAGTATTTAGCTTTAAATAGGAATAATTTATTTAATAAGAAATAATTTATTTTGTTAGATAAAAATTATATTTAACTTAGGGGGGTGTTAGTGTTAGGGTTAGACTTAGCTTTAGGGGTTAATAAATTTATTAGAGTAGCGGTGAGGTCCGGTCGGCAGATTAGGGGTTAATACTTGAAGTTAGGTGTCAGTGATGTTAGGGAGGGCAGATTAGGGGTTAATACTATTTATTATAGGGTTATTGAGGCGGGAGTGAGGCGGATTAGGGGTTAATACATTTATTATAGTAGCGGCGAGGTCCAGTCGGCAGATTAGGGGTTAATAAGTGTAGGTAGGTAGCGGCGACGTTGGGGGGGGGGCAGATTAGGGGGTAATAAATATAATATAGGGGTCGGCGGTGTTAGGGGCAGCAGATTAGGGTACATAGGGATAACGTAGGTAGCGGCGGCGTACGTAGCGGCAGATTAGGGGTTAATAAGTGTAAGGTTAGGGGTGTTTAGACTCGGGGTACATGTTAGGGTGTTAGGTGCAGACTTAGGAAGTGTTTCCCCATAGGAAACAATGGGGCTGCGTTAGGAGCTGAACGCTGCTTTTTTTTTTCAGCTCAAACTGCCCCATTGTTTCCTATGGGGGAATCGTGCACGAGCACGTTTTTGAAGCTAGCCGCGTCCGTAAGCACCACTGGTATTTAGAGTTGCAGTCAAGGTAAATTATGCTCTATGCTCCCTTTTTGGAGCCTAACGCAGCCCTTCTGTGAACTCTAAATACCAGCGGTATTTAAAAGGTGCGGGGGGAAAAAAAGCACGCAGAGCTAACACATCCCTTTGGCCGCAGAACTCTAAATCTAGGCGAATATAAACTATCCTTACTAATCATTATATTACTACATCTCTTTGATAAACATAGCAATAGATGACTATAGGAGTGTTTATTATAGAACGGATAGCTATACCACTAGACTATACTAGATGATTTAGTGATTCAAAAATTGCAGTTAACCCAAATTTTTCTTCAAAGTTAAATTAGATATTAAAAAAATATACAGTATACAGGGAGTGCAGATTTATTAAGCAAGTTGTATTTTTGAGGATTAATTTTATTATTGAACAACAACCATGTTCTCAATGAACCCAAAAAACTCATTAATATCAAAGCTGAATAGTTTTGGAAGTAGTTTTTAGTTTGTTTTTAGTTATAGCTATTTTAGGGGGATATCTGTGTGTGCAGGTGAATATTACTGTGCATAATTATTAGGCAACTTAACAAAAAACAAATTTATACCCATTTCAATTATTTGTTTTTACCAGTGAAACCAATATAACATCTCAACATTCACAAATATACATTTCTGACATTCAAAAACAAAACAAAAACAAATCAGTGACCAATATAGCCACCTTTCTTTGCAATGACACTTAAAAGCCTGCCATCCATGGATTCTGTCAGTGTTTTGATCTGTTCACCATCAACATTGCGTGCAGCAGCAACCACAGCCTCCCAGACACTGTTCAGAGAGGTGTACTGTTTTCCCTCCTTGTAAATCTCACATTTGATGATGGACCACAGGTTCTCAATGGGGTTCAGATCAGGTGAACAAGGAGGCCATGTCATTAGATTTTCTTCTTTTATACCATTTCTTGCCAGCCACGCTGTGGAGTACTTGGACGCGTGTGATGGAGCATTGTCCTGCATGAAAATCATGTTTTTCTTGAAGGATGCAGACTTCTTTCTGTACCACTGCTTGAAGAAGGTGTCTTCCAGAAACTGGCAGTAGGACTGGGAGTTGAGCTTGACTCCATCCTCAACCCGAAAAGGCCCCACAAGCTCATCTTTGATGATACCAGCCCAAACCAGTACACCACCTCCACCTTGCTGGCGTCTGAGTCGGACTGGAGCTCTCTGCCCTTTACCAATCCAGCCACGGGCCCATCCATCTGGCCCATCAAGACTCACTCTCATTTCATCAGTCCATAAAACCTTAGAAAAATCAGTCTTGAGATATTTCTTGGCCCAGTCTTGACGTTTCAGCTTGTGTGTCTTGTTCAGTGGTGGTCGTCTTTCAGCCTTTCTTACCTTTGCCATGTCTCTGAGTATTGCACACCTTGTGCTTTTGGGCACTCCAGTGATGTTGCAGCTCTGAAATATGGCCAAACTGGTGGCAAGTGGCATCTTGGCAGCTGCACGCTTGACTTTTCTCAGTTCATGGGCAGTTATTTTGCGCCTTGGTTTTTCCACACGCTTCTTGCGACCCTGTTGACTATTTTGAATGAAACGCTTGATTGTTCGATGATCACGCTTCAGAAGCTTTGCAATTTTAAGAGTGCTGCATCCCTCTGCAAGATATCTCACTATTTTTGACTTTTCTGAGCCTGTCAAGTCCTTCTTTTGACCCATTTTGCCAAAGGAAAGGAAGTTGCCTAATAATTATGCACACCTGATATAGGGTGTTGATGTCATTAGACCACACCCCTTCTCATTACAGAGATGAACATCACCTAATATGCTTAATTGGTAGTAGGCTTTCGAGCCTATACAGCTTGGAGTAAGACAACATGCATAAAGAGGATGATGTGGTCAAAATACTCATTTGCCTAATAATTCTGCACTCCCTGTATATAAATCAAAACTGGTAACTCAATATTTTCATTCAAACCATCAGGATAGAGGGTATGCATTTTAAAAATCCAATAAGATTCTCTCCCACTTACTCTAGAGGGATCTCAATCTAAATGTTAAACCCTCTATCTGTTCTATAGGTATTACAGTAATAGTCTTACACCCATGATAAATCCTTGTATGCCTAGATACAGTATGGGCCATACTTCCCGTTTTAATATTTCTTAAATGTTCAGCCAATCTAGTTTTAAATGTTGTACAGGTGCGCTCAATAGATTGGGCCACACATTTACTGTGTGATACATACACCACAAATCTAGTACAAGAACAATTCATATGAGATTTCACTGGAAATATTTTGCTTGTAGTGCTAGACTTAGATTCAGATGATTGTTTCATAAGATATAGAGATGTACTACATAACTTTCTATTGCATCTCATCACCTTATTGGACAGATTTTTCAACCAATTCTTATTCTTAGCACATACTTCTATGTTTATCATTTTCTTTTTATGTTTAGATGCTACCACTTTACTTGGGGCTAATCTGTTTTTTGATAGTTGGAGCCCATCTAAAGACACATTCTGGTTTATCTGTTAATAATTGTTTTAAAATGGGATCTATTCCCAAAATATTCCAATATTTTTTTTAAAATCCCTATAATTTTGGAATGATTGTTGTTATATTGAGTAATGAATAGCATTCTATTGTTAAATACCACCTTTTTCTCAATTTTAGATTTTAAAACAGTAGTCCTATCCAGTTTCTTTGCTCTAAACAACTCTCCAATAAACCTATGGGACAACCTTTAGCCAACAATCTCTCCTTTAGCACTAAAGATTGGTCTTTAAAATGTAATGGATCAGAGCAATTACATCTAATTCTTCTAAACCACTGGATTTCAAATCTGTCCTTAAGCCCCTCCCTAACAGGCCACGTTTTGAGGTAATCTGACCTAGAGCACAGGTGAAACAATCAGTTGATTAGTAACTCACGCCTAGATTACGAGTTTTGCGTTAGAGGCTGTGCGGTGCTAACGAGCAGTTTATGCTCACCGCTCACTTACAGACAGCGCTGGTATTGCGGGTTTTTACAAACCTGGTGTTATAGGAGAAACAGGTATAGAGTGAGTGCACCTAGTGTATGTATATTTAGAGATAAATAATTTTTATCTAAAGTAAATAATTTTTGTAACCACGCTCTGTACCCTACAATTATTGACAGTTGTTCCTTCAAACGACTGTCAGGAGACGAAATGTGAATTAACCAAGGTGAGGGGAGCTGACGGTGTGGGTTGAGAGAGTTGTGTCTAAGTGTTTATCACAATGTGTATTATCACAGTATTATTACAAAATAAAATAAAAAATAATTAAGCTTATATACAGATTGTATTTATTTAAAACACTTTAAAACAAGTTGAATATAAGTATAGAGCTCTAATACTTTAAAACATTAAAAACAGTGTACAATTATATAAGGACAACATTGGAGAATTATGAGCAGTCTTTATGATTTGTTTTCAATTTGTTCATATAATTTGATCATATAATTTGATTGATTTCGTGTTTCGTTACGAAAGTTTTTATATGAATGTTCTATTTTTACTCACGTTTTTGTCCTGAATAAAAACTTTTTAAAGGCTTTTTAAAGAGGGCCTTAGTATATGTCCAGGATAGGCCGTTGAGGAGACAAAGGAAATAGGTGACTGTCTTATGTTTAAGACGCTCCTTCTCTAAAAAGGTCAGAATTGGCAACTTATGTAAGGAAAAGTTGTAACGTTGTTTCGATTTTAGAAGATTCTTTTCTTTTCGTTCCAATTCTTAGATAGTCTTTTTAGGAGGAGAGACAATTTGTGTCTCTATATTAGATATGCTTGGAAAATTCGATATGCTTAAGGTTTCTTTGCCTTTTTCACTCGTAAGTGTGATAAACACTTAGACACAACTCTCTCAACCCACACCGTCAGCTCCCCTCACCTTGGTTAATTCACATTTCGTCTCCTGACAGTCGTTTGAAGGAACAACTGTCAATAATTGTAGGGTACAGAGCGTGGTTACAAAAATTATTTACTTTAGATAAAAAATATTTATCTCTAAATATACATACACTAGGTGCACTCACTCTATACCTGTTTTTCCTAAATCACCTCTATCCTTCTATTTTGAGTTTGAGACACACCAATTATCGCACAAAAGTGTTTAACAAGATACAAAACTATTTATAAGTAAACCTTTATCCTAAAGGGGTAATTACATAATCATTAAGCACCGATCCTTTAGGCACTAAACACGCCCTATATCGCCATTTAAACTCCCAACACAACCACTACTATGAATATATTTGCACAAAGAGAAGAAATCCTTCAAGGTATCTCTATAGATCACCACAACCAAGATATTAATCCTAATCCAAATAAACCAAAAAACTTAACGGAATTATGTGATAACTTGGAAAAACTCCTGATAAAAGAGCTAAAAAACACCATAGAAATCAAATACACAGAAAAATATATAGAAAACAACATGGTCCCAAGAGGACTCAGATTAAAGAAAAATTGCACATTCTATCTAAACGATGAATTATCAAATGAATGGTTTGAGACCCTGGAAAATGCTTCTCAAACACTCATGAAAATAATAATTAAATCTAGAAACATTACATTAAGTGAGATCAAAAAAGAAATAGATCAACAAAAAAACAGTTTAAAAATTTATGAAAATAATACTGAGTTTCTAAACATACAAAAAGAAATCTTTAACAACATTTCCACTTTTAAAGAAAATATTCTAGCCACAAAATCATCAAAATACATTAGAGATTTGGAAGACTATTCAGAAACTTTAGATACAGAAATCCCTATAGAAATTGACCCGACCAATGAACACATAGTAGAGATAGTCGCCTCTCCTATTACAAAAACCTCAGATCGATCACATCTCTTTGGGAAATCTAATCATATAAAACAGAAAAAACTCCCTATTCCAAATCACACAACATTTAGGGACCGTATTCCATCTGACACAGGAAATACAGAAAGATCAAATAAACAGCAAAACTATCAAAAAAGACAATACACTAACTACCCTAATGACAAATATCACACCAAAATGAGAACAGAAGAAAAATTTGATAGTAGAAATAGACATGACAATAGAACACCTAAAAATCCATTTTCAAACCAATACCCATATAAGAACTATGACATGCCAAATAATGACTCTAGCACAAATTGGGGTTACACCCCAAGAAGAAATCAATCACATAGAGAATATCAACATAATCCAAATTATAACAACAACAATTATAACTCAAATTATAACTCAAACCATAGGGATAACTATGAACACAGATGGGATAACCGCGAATGGTACAACAAACCAGATAATCATTATAATTATAGACATAATTATGATAATTATGACCATTCTGCTCGTTACATACACAGAAACAAAAACACATATCACACTAACCACACAAGAAATTATAATAATTTTGACTCCAACTCAGATTGGAGAATATAGACCAGAAACAGGTATCAACCATTAGAACAAAATTTAAGGTCCCCTGCACCTCAAAATACAGAACAACAAAAAGTTTTTTTAGAACAGGCCCCTTCTGGGGAAGGAACTTCAAAAACCAATACACACTACATCCTGCCAAAAAGAATCGTAAGAAACAAAAGAGAATTAGAGGTAGAAGAAAGGGAAGAAAACATAGACAAAATTCAGAAAAGACAGAAATAAAACATACTGGAATATTTAATATAAGTCAACACCAACTAAACCCTCTCCAAGAATCAATTCTAAATAAAGGTCTGTCTTTTGCACCCTCGTGCAAACTAAACAAATTCGAAACCCTCATAAACATAAATCAATACATACGCAAACTCACCTTAAAAAGATATTTTATCAAAAACCCACTCGAGAACAAAACCTTAAAAGACAACGAACAAAAATTTAAACACACTAATCTAAAAGCTCCTTCAACATTCTATCCTGCAAACGAAAAAAGTGAAGACATTAAGCTTTTCGAAAAAATGGTCAAACAAGACATAGATAAATTAGATCAAAATAAATATATTAAATGGAACATGTCCCAAAGAGAACTAAAAATAATAAAAGATCTGAAAAACAATAAAGACATCACTATCAAACAAGCTGACAAGGGCGGAGGAATAGTCCTGATGGACACATCCTTCTATCTAGAGGAATCATACAAACTTCTAAATGACCGAACAACATATAAAAAATTGAGATCCAATCCCTTAAAAAATCAAACAAAAGAATTACAAGACATTCTCACAAAAGCATTAAACTCAGGAATACTCACAAAATATGAATTTGATTTTCTAAATATTGCTAATCCCATCGTCCCCACATTTTATATACTTCCTAAAATCCATAAAAACTTGACAAAACCTCCAGGACGACCCATCATATCCGGTATAGGATCCCTCACATCAAATCTCTCCCAATATGTTGATTTCTTCTTACAGACATACGTATCCCAGCTACCCTCCTACCTAAAAGATTCCACCCAATTACTTAACATTCTAAAAGATATTTCTTGGAAAGAAAACTACCTCCTAGTAACATGCGACGTTAACTCCCTATGCACTAACATAGATCATCAAAAAGGACTTAAAGCAATAAAATTCTTTTTAGACAAGGACACTAATTTAAATAAAGAACAAAATAAATTCCTAATCACTTGTATCAATTTCATATTATATAACAACACTTTTCTATTCAATGAAGAGATTTTTCTACAACACAAAGGGACAGCCATGGGCACAAGGTTCGCCCCCAGTTATGCTAATCTATTCATGGGCTTTTTTGAACATAAATACATAAACTCTAGTCCATGGGGGGCGAACCTTGTGCTATATTATCGCTACATAGATGACCTATTTATAATTTGGAAAGGCGAACCTGAACTACTAGAATTATTCCTAGAAGATTTAAATAACAACACACTGGGCCTCAACTTTACTCACGAATTCAGCACAAATTCTATCAATTACTTGGATTTAGAAATAGAAATTAAAAACAAACTAATCACAACTAAAACCTATTTTAAAAAAACTGATGCCAACAACTACATACACAATAAAAGCTGCCATTTAAATAAATGGAAAACAAATATTCCCAAAAATCAATTTACTCGAATTAGAAAAAAACTGTTCAGACATAAACCAATGCTCTACTCAATCAGAAATTTTAAAACAAAGATTCATTGAAAAAAGATATAATATCCAATCACTGGATAGAACACAACTAGAGGTAAAAGAAATGGATAGAAACTCAATACTTGCACCCAAACAAAAGCCAGAAATCAACCCAAAAATAAATGATCCATTGTTTATACCGTTCATAACACAGTACAATTCACAACATTTTGAAATAAAAAAGATTCTAAACAAACACTGGCACTATATAAAACAAGACCAAGTTATAGGACATAGACTGAAAAACCACCCACACATCATTTTTAAGAAAGCAAAAAATCTTAAAAACATAATATCACCAAGTGAATTCAAGAAAAAGGCTACCCATAACCCCAACACAATTGATCTTAATAATGAAAAAGTTGAAGGCTATTTCCCTTGCATATCCTGCAAATCTTGCAAACATAGCAGCAAGATAAAAACCTTAAAATCAACTAATAATAATCAATACATCAATATAAAAGAAATTATACGCTGTTCTGATAGGAATGTTATCTACTGCATACAATGTTTATGTGGTTTACAATATTTTGGTCAAACTAGTCGTATGCTCAGAGACCGCATAAGAGAGCACCTTCATCATATAGAACATAAATCAACCAACACCAACTTATACAAACATTTTACTGAACATCATAAGGGCAACATTCACGACATGAAATTTTGGGGAGTTAAAAAAGTTTTCCTCAATCCAAGAGGTGGTAATTTAGAAAACCTCCTACTTAGAAAAGAAGTGGAGTACATTTACTCCTTTAAAACTCTACACCCATATGGATTAAATATGGAGTTCGATCTGAATTTTCTAATCTAAACTATCAAATTTAAAGTATCTATTTCTATACAGCGATAACTAGTTAATTTTAAATAAACCATATTTGAAATATCAGTGTTATAATATTATAATATCATTGGCTTCAACAAAAGTTCCATAAAGAACAAAAATACTCGAGAACCCAAACTACACACATCTATGACACGATCAAGACTAGCACTATATTGCTCAGTCTTTAAACCCAAGTCTTTAAACCCAAGTTATCACATTATCTGATTACTTCTATCCCATTATTGGTTTTCTCAAACACTAATTTATTAAGAGGGCACACACACAAACACAAAATTCATCAGATAAAGTATTAGATCACATTTGTAATTAAATCTTACAAAATGTTTAACACTTAACATTAACAACTTGTCTATCTTGTATTATACGCTAATAAATGTGAAAAAACCGCTCTAAAATCTGAGCAGGGATTGGTCACAAATTGACCAATCAGGACTAACCTACACCTTTAAAAATGACCGCGAACACTCTCAGAGGCATCTTGATAAAGGCATCCGCCGAAACGCGTAGATTTGCCCACCTGAGTGTGTACCCTCTTTTGATACTGTATGCCCACACTGTGGGATTTTGAACTTTTATACGGATTCACCATATCTAACGTTTGAACGCTGACAAGCGTAAGAAGAAGCAGCTCACTACAAGGAACCTCTACGGACATTTAAAATTGTCCCGGTCCTCAGAACCTTCAAAGTAAAATTACCTGTATTCACTTAAAGCCTCTTAGAGACTCCAGCAAACCCTGAACATCAAATTTACCAGCAAACCCTGAACATCAAATTTACCATAACAATAGGGTAAACAGTCTCAGAGACCAACGATCACAATTTGGACCAAAGACGATAATACCAACAAACACTACAAGCCTCTTAGAGACTCCTGCAAACCCTAGATATTAAATCTACCACATCAAAAGGGTAAAAAGTCTCGGAAACCAACGAGTCCATTTTTCTACCTAACATCACACTTACGAGTGAAAAAGGCAAAGAAACCTTAAGCATATCGAATTTTCCAAGCATATCTAATATAGAGACACAAATTGTCTCTCCTCCTAAAAAGACTATCTAAGAATTGGAACGAAAAGAAAAGAATCTTCTAAAATCGAAACAACGTTACAACTTTTCCTTACATAAGTTGCCAATTCTGACCTTTTTAGAGAAGGAGCGTCTTAAACATAAGACAGTCACCTATTTCCTTTGTCTCCTCAACGGCCTATCCTGGACATATACTAAGGCCCTCTTTAAAAAGCCTTTAAAAAGTTTTTATTCAGGACAAAAACGTGAGTAAAAATAGAACATTCATATAAAAACTTTCGTAACGAAACACGAAATCAATCAAATTATATGATCAAATTATATGAACAAATTGAAAACAAATCATAAAGACTGCTCATAATTCTCCAATGTTGTCCTTATATAATTGTACACTGTTTTTAATGTTTTAAAGTATTAGAGCTCTATACTTATATTCAACTTGTTTTAAAGTGTTTTAAATAAATACAATCTGTATATAAGCTTAATTATTTTTTATTTTATTTTGTAATAATACTGTGATAATACACATTGTGATAAACACTTAGACACAACTCTCTCAACCCACACCGTCAGCTCCCCTCACCTTGGTTAATTCACACAAACCTGGTGTTAGCCACAAAAAATGTGAGCGTAGAGCAAAATTTAGCTCCACGTTAGCGGTGAGCTGGTAAAACGTGTTTGTGCGCGATTTCCCCATAGGAATAAATGGGGGAGAGCAGGCTGAAAAAAACCTAACACCTGCAAAAAAGCAGTGTAAAGCTCCTAACGCAGCCCCATTGATTCCTATGGGGAAAATACATTTATGTCTACACCTAACACCCTAACATATACCCCGAGTCTAAACAATCCTAATCTTACACTTATTAACCCCTAATCTGCCGCCCCCGACATCGCCGATACCTGCATTATATTATTAACCCCTAATCTGCCGCTCCGGACACCGCCGCCACCTACATTATACTTATGAACCCCTAATTTCGCCCCCAACATCGCCGACACCTAAATTTTATTTATTAACCCCTAATCTGTCACTGCAACCTACCTACATTTATTAACCCCTAATCTGCTGCCCTCAACGTCCCACAATAATAAAGTTATTATCCTAAGTCTAACCCTAACACCCCCTAACTTAAATATAATTAAAATAAATCTAAATAAAATTACTACAATTAACTAAATAATTCCTATTTAAAACTAAATACTTACCTATAAAATAAACCCTGAGCTAGCTACAATATAACTAATAGTTACATTGTAGCTATCTTAGGGTTTATTTTTATTTTACAGGCAACTTTGTATTTATTTTAACTAGGTACAATAGTTATTAAATAGTTATTAACTATTTAATAACTACCTAGTTAAAATAAAGACAAATTTACCTGTAAAATAAAACCTAACCTAAGTTACAATTACACCTAACACTACACTACAATTAAATTAATTACCTAAATTAAATACAATTAATTACAATTAAATAAAATTATCTAAAGTACAAAACCCCCCACTAAATTACTGAAAATAATAAAGAAATTACAAGATTTTTAAACTAATTACACCTAATCTAATCCCCCTAACAAAATAAAAAAGCCCCCCCAAAATAAAAAAGCCCTACCCTACACTAAATTACAAGTAGCCCTTAAAAGGGCCTTTTGCAGGCATTGCCCCAAAGTAATCAGCTCTTTTACCTGAAAAAAAAATTACAATCCTCCAACAATAAAACCCACCACCCACACAACCAACCCTACTCTAAAACCCACCCAATTCCCCCTTAAAAAAACCTAACACTAACCCCTTGAAGATCACCTTACCGGGAGAGGTCTTCACCCAACCGGGCAGAAGGGGTCCTCCAGACGGGCAGAAGTGGTCCTCCAGACGGGAAGAAGTCTTCATCCAGACGGCATCGTCTATCTTCATCGATCTGGCGCGGAGCGGGTCCATCTTCAAGACATCTGATGCGGAGCATCCTCTTCTTTCCACGGCCGACGACTGAATGAAGGTTCCTTTAAATGATGTCATCAAAGATGGCGACCCTTCAATTCCGATTGGCTGATAGAATTCTATTAGCCAATCGGAATTAAGGTAGAAAAAATCCTATTGGCTGATGCAATCAGCCAATAGGATTGAAGTTCAATCTTATTGGCTGATCCAATCAGCCAATAGGATTGAGCTTGCATTCTATTGACTTTTCCAATCAGCCAATAGAGTGCAAGCTCAATCTTATTGGCTGATTGGATCAGCCAATAGGATTGAATTTCAAACCTATTGGCTGATTGCATCAGCTAATAGGATTTTTTCTACCTTAATTCCGATTGGCTGATAGAATTCTATCAGCCAATTGGAATCTAAGGGACGCCATCTTGGATGACATCACTTAAAGGAACCGTCATTCAGTAAGAAGACTCTGGATGAAGAGGATGCTCCGTGTCAGATGTCTTGAAGATGAAGCCGCTCCGCATCGGATGGATGAAGATAGAAGATGCCATCTGGATGAAGACTTCTGCCCGTCTGGAGGAGCACTTTGCCCAGCTTGGATGAAGACTTCTCCCAGCTTTGTTGAGGACATCGGCCCGGTTGGATGAAGACTTCTGTTGCTTCCTTGAGGAGGATGTCTGGTTTTCAGAACAGTAAGTCGATCTTCAGGGGGTTAGTGTTAGGTTTTTTTAAGGGTGTATTGGGTGGGTTTTATTTTTAGGTTAGGGCTTTAGGCCGCAAAAGGGCTAACTACACTTTTAAGGGCAGTGCCCATCCAAATGCCCCTTTCAGGGCAATGGGGAACTTAGGTTTTATTAGTTAGTATTTTATTTGGGGGGTTGGTTGTGTGGGTGGTGGGTTTTACTGTTGGGGGGCTTGTTTGTATTTTTTTTACAGGTAAAAGCTGATTTCTTTGGGGTAATGCCCCGCAAAAGGCCCTTTTAAGGGCTATTGGTAGTTTAGTTTAGGCTAGGGTTTTTTTTTTATTTTGGGGAGGACTTTTTTATTTTGATAGGGCTATTAGATTATGTGTAAATAGTTTAAATATCTTGTAATTTGTTTATTATTTTCTGTAATTTAGTGTGTTTTATTTTGTACTTTAGCTAATTGTATTTAATTTATTTAATTGTATTTAATTTAGATCATTTATTTAATTGTAGTGTATTGTTAGGTGTTAGTGTAACTTAGGTTAGGTTTTATTTTACAGGTCAATTTGTACTTATTTTAGCTAGATAGTAATTAAATAGTTAATAACTATTTAATAACTATTCTACCTAGTTAAAATAAATACAAACTTGCCTGTAAAAAAAAATAAACCATAAGCTAGATACAATGTAACTATTATTTATAGTGTAGCTAGTAAAGGGTTTATTTTATAGGTAAGTATTTAGTTTTAAATAGGAATAATGTAGTTAATGATAGTAATTTTATTTAGATTTATTGTAATTATATTTAAGTTAGGGGGTGTTAGGGTTAGGGTTAGACTTAGGTTTAGGGGTTAATAAATTGAGTGAAAAACAATTAAGAGTGAGTGCACCTATTGGATTGAGACAGCTCAACCCTAATATATAGTTGTTCCTTCAAATAACTGTGAGGGATCGATGGGGTAAAAAAACAGGTGAGGGGAGCTGTGTGTATTTCAATACATATATATGTGTGTAATCATGACCTATAGATGAGCTTCTCGTGTTAATTTTTTATTTTTCTGCAATATATATTGCACTAAGAAAAGGGTGAACAAATAGGTGAAAAATAATGGAGGTATGACTACAAGAGGTTAAAAAACAGAATATTTAATTGTTGCAATAAAAAACACAATATTTGACTGGATTATAACTTCTGACTTGATTAAGTTAGTGGAAATTATTTCAATTATTCTAAAGTTTAAGGTAAACTAAGGTCCTTTTTAAAAAACCTTATATCAACAGTATGAATCTAATCTAGGTCTTAATTGATGAAAAACAATGTAGTTTCAAATTACTTTGCTGATAGGCTGATCCAGATTTCAAATTGCTCCAATGAAATCACGCCTACACCTTTAAAAACATAAGACCAGCACACCTTGGGCATCTTGATAAAGGCTCAGGCCGAAACGCGTAGATTTGCCCCTAGTGTGCACTCCAACAACTCAAGTCTGCATCTAAGACTACCCAGGACTGAATAAGAAAAACCCACTAACCATACCTGAAGCTCCAGCAAACCTTGAAAAAGTTAAACAGCTCCAGCAACTGTCAAGAAAATTTCTTTGTAATTACCAGTTGATCTGAAACTCCTGCAAACCACTTTAAGGTAAACAGTTTCACTATAGATCAACTACCAGCAACTGAAACTCCAGCAAACCCTGGGAGGATATATAGTTTCAGCAACAACAGACGCCTACAAAAAGAATTGTTCAAACGGTTCTAAACAACAATACAGAGAACACCCCACGCAACTAGACAACTAGAAACTCCAGCAAACTAATACAAGGTAAACAGTTTCTATAACCAAGTTATACCAACAACTGAAACTCCTGCAAACCCAGTATAGGTAAACAGTTTCAGCAAACGTAACCAAGTTACACCAACAACTGAAAATCCTGCAAACCCAGTATAGGTAAACAGTTTCAGCAAACGTAACCAAGTTATACCAACAACTGAAACTCCTGCAAACCAAGTATAGGTAAACAGTTTCAGCAAACGTAACCAAGTTATACCAACAACTGAAACTCCTGCAAACCCAGTATAGGTAAACAGTTTCAGCAAACGTAACCAAGTTATACCAACAACTGAAACTCCTGCAAACCCAGTATAGGTAAACAGTTTCAGCAAACGGAACCAAGTTATACCAACAACTGAAACTCCTGCAAACCAATACAAGGTAAACAGTTTCTATAACCAAGTTATACCAACAACTGAAACTCCTGCAAACCAATACAAGGTAAACAGTTTCTATAACCAAGTTATACCAACAACTGAAACTCCTGCAAACCAATACAAGGTAAACAGTTTCTATAACCAAGTTATACCAACAACTGAAACTCCTGCAAACCCAGTATAGGTAAACAGTTTCAGCATCTTTACCATCAAGTATTTGTTATCCTCACCTACAATCTTGATCTACAAGTTTTAAAGAATTTTAGTCAAAATCACAGCGGAATATATTATCTTATTCACATAAAGGCTTGTCTGTTCCAACCAATCAGACACCTTGGAATTTTTTTCATGCAAACTGTGAGTAATTACTTTTCCACTTAAAGTCACATCAAAAGATACATGCAAATCATCAGATGAACATTTATTTCCACCTTCCATGATAATTATTTTTACCTTTATTTTTGTTCTTATCAAATGCTTTGAATACTATAGTATGAATGTAATGTCATTTTAACTTTAAGAAATTTTAACTATACTATTTTCCTCAAGGTAATAGAGCTCTTTACCACTAACTCAATCAAGTCAGAACTTATAATCCAGTCAAATATTGTGTTTTTTATTGCAACAATTAAATATTCTGTTTTTTAACCTCTTGTAGTCATACCTCCATTATTTTTCACCTATTTGTTCACCCGTGTCTTAGTGCAATATATATTGCAGAAAAATAAAAAATTAACACGAGAAGCTCATCTATAGGTCACGATTACACACATATATATGTATTGAAATACACACAGCTCCCCTCACCTGTTTTTTTACCCCGGGTTAATAAATTGAGAATAGTGGTTGCGGCGTTGGGGGCGGCAGATTAGGGGTTAATAAGTATAGGTAGGTTGCGGCGACATTGGGGACGGCAGATTAGGTTTTAATAAAAAATAATGTAGGTGTCGGCGATGTTGGGGGCAGAAGATTAGGGGTTAAAAAGTATAATGTAGGTGGCGATGTTAGGGGTGGCAGATTAGGAGTTAACAATATTTAACTAGTGTTTGTGAGGTGGGAGTGCGGCGGTTTAGGGGTTAATATGTTTATTATACTGGGGCGATGTCCGGAGCGGCAGATTAGGGGTTAAAATTTTTATTTTAGTGTTTGCAATGCAGGAGGGCCTCGGTTTAGGGGTTAATAGGTAGTTTATGTGTGTTAGTGTACTTTTTAGCACTTTAGTTATACATTTTATGCCACGGCGTTGTAGTGTAAAACTCATAACTACTGACTTTAAAATGCAGTAGGAATCTTGACGGGGTAGGGTGTACCTCTCACTTTTTGGCCTCCCAGGACAGATTCGTAATACCAGCGCTATGGAAGTCCCATAGAAAAAAGGGTTTACAAAGTTTACATAAGTCTTTTAGCGGTAAGGCCAAAAAAGTGTGCGGTGCTCCTAAACCTGCAAGACTTGTAATGCCAGCGGTAGTGAATGCTGCGTTAGGACCTGTTAACGCTGCTTTTTCAGCCTAACGCAAAACTCGTAATCTAGCCATCTGTTTTTGAGTTGGCGCCATCATTAACCATCTACTGGGATTTATGATGGGAAACATAATAGCTTTTAGCTATTTTTTTTTTTTTTACAGTTCTCCGTGCATCTTTTATATCTTTGTTTCTAAGACTATAGATCACTGAGTTTAAAAGGGGTAAAAATAATGTGTAAAATACTGATAGCACCCTGTTATCAATAAGAGTGTGAATTATTTTTTGTAAAAAGAAGTTAACAGAACCAGTTCCATACAATAAAAAGACAACAGTGAGGTGTGTGGCACAGGTAGAAAAAGCTTTAAATCTGCTGCGTTTTCCCTTAAGTTTAAGCACTGTGTTTAATATAGTAAAATAAGGGCCAAAAGTTATCCCAAAAGTGCATGTTGCATACAACGCTTCGAAGAGAAAAAGGAGAAAGTTATAGATAGAGGTTTCAGTACAAGAGAGAAGAAGCAACTGAGGTAATTCTCACAAATAACTCTGTATTATATTTGAGCCACAAAATTTGAATCTTAGAACATAAAGAGCATGAATTGAACCATAAACAAGTCCAGCAGCCCAAACTCTTTAAACTGTGTCTAAGTCTAAAAGCATCCGTGGTGTAATGACTGAGGAGTCATATATACTGTCAATCAGAAAATACATATTTGTTAGTAATCAAAAACACAAACACAAAAAGCTGTAATAGTAGAAATCAACATAAACTTTACATTTGTAATAAAATGAGACCATAGCAACCCTTAAATTATTTTCTAATTTTAAATAGAAACTAGACAAGAATGTATTTTTATATCTTGTTTATGTTATTACGGAAATGTTAGGAAGCAAAACTAATGTTTTTGTTGACACATTGATACAAAGGTCCTTTAAACTGAATAGGAAGGTCAGTGTCTACTTGTTAAGTGTCAGGATTACAATCTAATCCAATGAAATTCATCACCTGATTTAAATTGCTCTGTGTTGCGGAAAATTATTTTAATATATTAGGGAACAATATTTTTAATTATGTTTTTTTCTTTCTTATTTATTTTTAAATTGGCCACACCCTTTTCTTCAATGACAGATTGTCCAATGGGTTAGAGGAAAGCATTTGCTGAAAAAGTAAATAGCTAAGGAAACAATGAGGCTTTAACTAAAAATATTTTGTTATTATCTGTAATCTTACATTCACCAATGGCTCTACTATTTTATTTTAGTAACAAACCTGTGCAATATAACTTCTACAAGTATAAATCTTTTATGACATTGTATTTGTAGTTCTGGGTTTAGAGTGCTGTGTATATTTATTATCTAATTCAGAAAAAAACAAGATAGAGCCCTCTAAGCACTCTGTGCTCTGTGGGTCAATCCATCTCATCTATTTATTTATTATTTTTTTGTTGAACAACGGCAGCCATCTTTGAGTCATTGCAGACAGCACATTTTATACTGACGTGTAAGAAAACCTCAATAACTCAGCTCAATAAGGTCCCAGCTACTTGGAACAATAACTGATATCTAAATCACATTACAGGGTACAGTTTGAATATTTTATACATTCTTGATCCTTAGACTTAAAACTTAAGCTCTAATGCAATTATGTAAATTGCTGAATGTTCCACATTTAGGGGCATATTTATCAAGCTCCAAAAGAAAACTTGTCTCTTCCATTGACCTGGAAGTGGGCTTGAGGTTTTGAGTAATGCACTTTAACCCCAAAAGTGCCAGATGCTCTTAATCTAGAATGTAGAGTCATTTAAAGTCATCTAACTTACTACAGACACATTTTCTCTCAGAACACAGAAAGAAAACCACAGACTTTTTAACTCAACTGCTTCAATTGCCACATAACTTTCTACAGGTAGCCTTCTGGAAAACAGCTTCCCTCCCACCCTACCCCTCACCCCACCCACCCCAAGCTCACTTCCTCATTTATAGATAGTCTCCCACACAACTTTAACTCTCCTGAAATGACAGGTGCAAACACTGATCAGCACATCCTTCCATTCCCTTAACCCCATATAATACACAGTACTTTTATTATATTATGTTTCATGTACCTTCTGTTCCCTTATACAATTGTTACAGTAATTCTGTGTCTTATGTTTTTAACTGGTTCCCAATTCTGTAAAAATGATCAATATATTCATATTCCTTTTTGCTACCCTTTGTCTCTATAACAAACTACACTATTCAATTACTCCTTCTCCCTCTCCACCTGCACTGTTCATTAGCCCATCTCTCCTAAACTCACCTTACTTTTCTACTCATGAACTTTACCTATTCCTAAACACTCTCTCTCCCCCCTGCAGCTCATCCCAAAAGCAGTCTCACTACTGCAAATCTGTATCTCATCTCATGTCACTCTCCCTCTTGCTTCTACTTACGGCTGGTGACATCTCCCCTAATCCTGGTCCCCAACCACTGACAAGCCATGCACATCCATGTGTACCATCCCATAGACTCACATTCCTCTTGCATCTAAAGCCACTACCCCTTTCACTTGTGCACTCTGGAACTCTCACTCTGTTTGCAACAAACTCACTTCTATACATGACTTCTTCATCTCCCGCTCCCTCAACCTTCTGGCCCTAACAGAAACCTGTCTCTCTCCCCTAGACACAGCATCCACTGCTGCTCTGTCACATGGGGGTCTCCACTTCAGCCACACTCCTAGGTCTGGTAATAGACAAGGAGGTGGTGTAGGTATTTTACTTTCCTCTCGTTGCACCTTTCAACAAATACACCCTATCTCTTCCCTCACTTTTCCCTCATTCGAAACCCACATGATTCGCTTATTCTCCCCTCTCTCTGTACGTGTTTCAGTCATATACCGATCCCCTGGCTCCGCAACTCAATTTCTAGATCACTTGGCTTCCTTGCTACCCTATTTCCTTTCCTCAGACACCCCTGCCCTCATTCTTGGTGACTTCAACATCCCCCTTAACAATCCCACTGCCTCATCTGCTAAACAACTTCTGCAACTCACTTCCTCTTTCGGTCTGTCACAATGGACTGATTCTCCCACTCACAAAGACGGTCACTATCTTGACCTGATCTTTAGCTATCGATGCACTCTCTCAAACTTCTCAAACTCCCCTTTTCCTCTTTCTGACCACCATCTCCTTACCTGCAACATATCATCCCTTCCTACAACTCTCCCACCTTCTACTCCTCACACCAAACTTCACAGAAGCATTAGGTCTTTAGATCAGCAACAACTTGCTAATTCCCTTAAACCGCTCCTCTCATCCTTCTCCTCCTTTTCCTGCCCTGAAAAATCTATCTGCCGCTATAATTCCACCCTTATATCCATCCTTGACAATCTCGCCCCTCTTACCACTGCTCGGAAATCACACACTCATCCCCAGCCCTGGCATACTCCTCTGACACGGTATCTACGCAGATGTTCCCGTACTGCTGAACGGCATTGGAGAAAATCACGGAGTTCAGCTGATTTTCTTCATTACAAATTCATCTTGAACTCCTACTACTCTGCCCTTAATCTCCACAAGCAACACTACTTCTCTACTCTTATCTCTAATCTTTCTTCAAACCCAAAACGTCTGTTCTCCACTTTCAATACTCTCCTCCGCCCTCCCCCACTTCCTAATACAACTTCTCTGTCAGCTCAAGACTTTGCCAGCCACTTCATTAACAAAATTGACTCCATCAGACATGAAATCAGCTCTCAACATAATTCCATTCTCTCCCCCCCTCAAATACTCTCATTCAACCACAACCCTCATAACCTGAAACTTAGTTCATTCTCCCCTGTTACTAAGGAAGAAGTTTCATCACTTATACTGCGCTCTCACCTCACTACCTGTCCCCTTGACCCTATCCCCTCACAGCTGCTCCCCTCTCTCTCTGCTACCCTTACCCCTATACTAACACACATTTTCAACCTCTCCCTCAGCACTGGTACATTTCCCTCATTGATAAAACATGCACTGGTCACACCTATCCTCAAAAAAACCTTCCCTTGATCCTACCTCCCCATCCAACTACCGCCCTATTTCCCTCCTCCCTCTTGCTTCCAAGCTTCTTGAAAAACTAGTATATGCACGCCTATCCCATTTCCTTACGTTAAACTCCCTTCTTGACCCGCTGCAATCTGGATTTCATCCCTATCACTCCACGAGACAGCTATTGTTAAGGTCACCAACGATCTACTTACAGCTAAATCAAAAGGCCACTTCTCTCTGCTTATCCTCCTTGATCTGTCCGCAGCCTTTGACACTGTCGACCACCCTCTTTGCTCCAAACCCTCCAATCCTTCGGCATCTGTGACACAGCCCTTTCATGGCTCTCTTCCTACCAGTCAAACCATACCTTCAGTGTAGCCTTCTCTGGGGCCTCCTCTGCCCCGTCACCACTTTCTGACGGAGTACCGCAAGGCTCTGTCCTTGGTCCCCTTCTCATCTCAATCTATACGTCATCACTAGGTTCCCTAATTAAGTCCCACGGTTTCCAATATCATTTGTATGCCGATGACACCCAAATCTACTTCTCTGCACCAGAACTATCTCCTTCCTTGCTAACCCGTGTCACTAACTGTCTTTCTCACATCTCTTCCTGGATGTCCTCTCACTACCTCAAGCTAAATCTCTCCAAAACTGAGCTCCTCATTTTCCCCCCTTCTTCCAAAATCTCCACCCCCAATATCTCTTAACTGTCGACAACTCCATCATTACCCCTACCCTGCATGCCCGATGTCTCTGGGTCACATTTGACTCAGATCTTTCCTTCACTCCTCACATTCAGTCCTTGGCTACAGCCTGCCGCTCCCACCTTAAAAACATCTCTAAAATTAGACACTTTCTTACACAAGACACAACTAAGATTTTAATCCACTCTCTCATTCTTTCCCGCCTTGATTACTGCAACTCTGTCCTCTCTGGTCTCCCCACCTGCCGCCTAGCTCCTTTACAATCCATAATGAATGCCTCTGCCAGACTCATCTTCCTTACACGTCGCTCTTCATCTGCTGCGCCTCTCTGCCAATCCCTTCACTGGCTTCCTCTTGCCTCTAGGATCAAACACAAAACTCTCACTCTTATGTACAAAGCCCTCAACTGCACTGCTCCCCCCTACATCTCAGACCTTGTCTCCAGATACTCTCCCTCCCGCCCCCTTCGCTCTACTCATGAACTCCTACTCTCCTCCTCTCTTGTCACCTCATCACACTCCCGTTTACAGGACTTCTCCAGACTGGCTCCCATCTTGTGGAACTCTCTGCCTCGCTCCACAAGACTCTCTTCTAGTTTTAAAAGCTTCAAGTGCTCCCTAAAGACTCTACTGTTCAGGGACGCATACAACCTACGCTAACCTTTCCTAATACCAGTTCCTCTCCTCCACTGCAATCCCCTGAACCCTCTTAGCATGTAAGCCTAAAAGTCCAGCTGTTTGTAGATCACCTTCTTAAGAGCTGACTACAACAGTGCAACTCTTGGCAGGGCCCTCTACCCTATAATTGTTTTGTTGTACTCCCCCTTTGTTTATAGCGCTGCAGAATCTGTTGGCGCTCTACAAATAACCGATAATAATAATAATTTAAAGGTAGGGAAAAGAAGATTTACATAAAAATAAATGTATCAGTAAACAGTAGAAGATCCGGGCCCTCACCAGTACCTCATGCAACATTGAAGTTTATGTTTTTGTTCAAACTTTCATTTTAGGGTCTAGAGTTTCCCCTGACATTTTGTTGTTTTGAAAATAGATATTGATTTTTTTCCAAAACAAAAGAGATGGGTTGTTTAATTTAAAGCTGATTTATAGCTCACAAACTATAGCCCTCTCTATTAATTCATGATAACACCAGGAATGCCCTGCTGTTAATGTCTTGCTTCCTTCTGTGATGGATTAATGATCAATATAAAAAAACCTGCAAGATTAATTATAGTTCATAAAGAAGTGATGACTCCCTACTAACTACATTTTGCTCACTTCTGATTACTTTACCTTGCATAACGATTTTATAGAGAAGACATCATAGTTTAAATATAGAAACCAAACTGTTAAAAAAAAAAGGTCTCAATTTGAATAATTCTCTTACCCATAATTGTTAGTATGTTGTTTAATGTAATTATGTAAGGAACAAATATTATTAAAAAGACATCACGTTTCCTGTTTAAATAACATAATTATAAATTATAAACAAATAATTTAATATTGCCTATTTAACCAAAACACAATAGACCAGAATTAGATATGTTGTTGGAGTCCTATGTACATTTTCCACACTTTCTAAGACATCATAATTTCAACTATAGAAACCAGAATGTTAAAAAAAAAAATACAATAAATAGTAAATTCCAAAAAGCCTTAATTTGAATTATTCTCTTACACATAATTTTTTTATATTGTAAGAAGTTTCATCATTTAGATATAAATAAACGGTCTAAAGAGGAAATTTTGATATCTCGGTTTTACTTGTCCAATAAAAAATTGTTCCCCACTCAGTGAATCTTCTGCACTAAATCGTACATCTCTCCTGGAGCTTAAATCCTTGAGTTACTTGGTAATATTGTCTAGTTTGGAGAAAATGCAGCATGTCATCGTTTCAAACAATAAATGTCCCTTCCCAATAACCTTTTGTAAACAGTATAGATGACCTCTTACCTATGACATGAGCAGATTTTGATTTGTGTTGATTAGTATCCTCACCTCCATAGCAGTATATAAACTTGCTCTCCCAAAACACTTAAGATAAATTTAAATCTAATTATTTCCCAGTTCGACCTGCTAAAAGTGATTATATAGTTTAGAGAATGCTTCTTCCCTATTGAGAATATCTAAATCAGTGGAGAGTGATTTCAAAATAAGTAAGTAAATGAAAAATAAATGTCTCTCTTAAGATAATATTTGATGTGCATAGTATAAAATATTCTATATTACATTTTAATGTTTTTGATAGTGAGAATCAAATTCATATATGGCAATTTTAATTATTTCTCATACACTCCTTTATAACAAGTAGAAAATTGATCTTCCCCTAATCGTGCAGAAATGTATAAAATGTACGTCAGGTCTTATCTCTCTCACTTATCCCTATGTATTTTTGCTGAATCTTTCTGTATTTTGCTTGCTCTGTTTCTATTTCACACCTACCCCCTAACCAGCTAACCAGGCAGCCAACCTTCCTGCTGTATTTAATGATGGTCTCTGCTCCAAAGGCACTCCAAAGGCAAGCCCGTAGTACCTGTCCGCGCCCCATCCGCACTCAATGTCAAGAACCTTGGCTCCAGAAGCTGACACCACTACAAGGCCAGAACCTTCCACGCACTTTACACTGGTAGATTGTCCGCCTGCCACCATGCATCCCCGACCAACAACTTCGGACCTTTCACCTGCCGCAACTGCTCCTTCCCCTCCTTCCAGACCACAACCCAACAAACTAAACCACACAAAACAGCGGCAATTACCTCAACTGCATTCTCTTCAACACCAGCTCCATCCACAAGCATGCCCTCGAAATCTCGAATCTTATAGACTCCACCTCCCCTGATATCGCCTTCCTCACTGAGACTTGACTAAACCCCGCATCAGCGCCAGACATTACCACTTCAATACCCGATGGCTACAAGATCTACCACAAAGAAAGCAGCAACCGACCTGGAGGAGGTATCGCCATCATCCATACCATCCAATTCAAAACCAGCTCCGAAGACCACTCACCAGGCCTAGAACACCTACACTTCAAGATCCAGGCCAACCCCAACACCACTCTCCATGGCACCCTCATCTACAAACCTCCCCATACCTCGTCCTGCCTTCTGCTTCTCCATCACCGACCACATTGCATCCCATGCCCTCGCCTCAATGGACTACATCCTCCTTGGGGACCTCAACTTCAATCTTGACAACCCCAGCAATCACAACACCTCCACCCTCTTGGAAAACCTCGGAACTATCGGACTGAAGCAACTCGTAAACTACCCAACCCATGCAGTCGGCCTCCAGGACTCCAAACGTCACTGCAGACAATTGGAAAGATCCTGGAGATCCAGCAAGACCCTACTGGATAAAGCTGCCTTTAAGGAAGCAATCATCACCCACCACCACCTCATAAAAATCGCCCAAAAAGCAGCCATCCAAGTCAGAATCAACTCTAATGCACACAACAGCAAGGAGTTGTTCTCAGTCAATAAGGAATGCTTTAAACCCAAGAGCAACACCACCAACATTCCACCTCTTCAATACCCTTGCTGCACACTTCCACCACAAGATCCTCGACATCTATGACAGTTTCACATCCCATAACTCAACCTCCACCAGTCACTCCCCTACACCCAATGACACCCCTCCCTCACCACAGAGGACACACTTCGAATCATGAAATCCATCCACTCTGGCACACCCTCTGACCCGTGCCCCCATCACATATTCAACAAAGCAAGCTAAACCATTGCCCCTGAACTCTGCTGCACCATCAACTGCTCCATTAAAACCGGCATCTTACTAGATGTCTGGAAGCATGTGGAACTGAAACCCATGCTGAAGAAACCCTCGGCAGAACCGACAGACCCAAATAACTACCGCCCCATCTCTCTACTGCACTTCCCAGCCAAAGTCATAGAAGAGTCCATAAACTTGCAACTTATTGACCACATTGAGGCCAACCACACCCTGGACCACTCCTAATCTGGTTTCAGAAGCAACCACAGCACTGAGACTGCCCTCCTCGCCGCCACAGACAACATCCGCGCCATGCTCAACCGAGGAGAAACCGCCGCCCTCATTCTCCTAGACCTCTCAGCAGCTTTCAACACTGTCGACCACAACTACCTCCGAACCCGCCAACACAATGCCAGCATCTGCAGCTAAGCCCTAGAATGGATCACCTCCTTCCTCACAGGCAGGACCCAGAAAGTTAGACTCCCACCCTTCTCCTCCAAATCCACAAAAGTCAACATCAGTGTACCGCAAGGCTCTTCACTGAGCCCCACCCTCTTCAACATCTACATGGCCCCTTTTGCCGCCATAGTCCGACGCCACAACCTCAACATCGTCTCTTACACTGAAGACACCCAGTTAATCATCTCACTCATCCGAGATCCCACCACCATCAAAAAGAACGTCCACGAAGGCCTGACAGCAGTCGCCGCCTGGTTGAAGGACAACTGGCTCAAACTGAACACAGAATAAAACTAAGTCCTTCTCCTCAGACCCAATAAATCGGCATGGGACGACTACTGGTGGCCCACAGCCCTCAGTCACCCTCCAACCGAACACGCACAACATCTAGGCTTCATCCTGGACTCCTCACTCTCCATGGACCGACAAATCAATGCCATCACCTCAACATGCTTCCACATTCTCCACCTGCTATGAAAAATCTTCAAGTGGATTCCTACCAATACCAAGAAAACAGTCACCCACGCCCTCGTCAGTAGACTGTTGGACTATGGCAATGCACTCTACGCCTGCTCCACTATTAAACTCCAAAAGAGACTACAATGTATCCAAAACGCCTCAGCCAGACTCATCCTCAACATACCTCTCCAATGTCACAACACTTAAAATCTAAGGAACCTTCACTGGCTCCCCATCAACAATAGAATCACCTTCAAGCTCCTTACCAACGCGTTCAAGGCACTACACAAAATCGGAGCCGAATACATCAACCACCGCATAAGTTTCTACACCCCCACCAGACAACTCCGATCTGCCGACCAAGCACTCGCAGTCATCCCCTGCACCAGCAAATCCACAGCGGGTGGAAGATCCTTCTCCCACATGGCAGCAAAGACATGGAACATCCTCCTGCTGCACCTCAGACAATCCACCTCCCTTACAAAGTTAAGAAAGGACCTCAAAACCTGACTCTTTGAATGCCCATCCCTCCTCCTCTTATTCCCTTAGCGCCTTGAGACTCTCATGGGTGATTAGTTTGTGCTCTATAAGTACCCAATAGATAGATATCATTAGTTTGAAACCTAAGCAAAGGAAGGTGCACACCCATGTAGACAACTTAACAATATTACCAGGTAAAGTCCAGAGTTAATCTTCTACCCTGAGAGAGGAGCATGGTGACAAATAGAAAAATAGAAAAAGATTTGAAAATGGAATTATTGAATCAAAGAATCTGGACCATAAGATCAAAAGGAAATGAAAGCTAAGTAGAGTGATCAGATTTAGTAAAAAATTAGAAAGGCAATGGTGGTGGATTGTCCATATAACAAACCAAACATCTGGTTAGTAGTTAACAAATACAGAATCAGATGTGGCAGAAAATAGAATTAGGAGAGAAGAAAGAACCCAAAGGGAAAGCTACTAAAGGGCCGTTCTTTAGGCACAGGGCCACCTGAGTGTGCTGTTTGTGCTTGGCTCTATCTATGGGAATATATAAGGTGAGTCTGTTCTAGGCTTAAAGGGACATAAAACCCACATTGTTCATTTCATGTTTCAGATGGAACAACCATTTTAAACAACTTTCCAAAGTACTTATATTATCAAAATTAATTTGTTTTCTTGAGATCATTTGTTAAAAAGCAGGAAGGTAAGTTCATGAGTGTGCACGTGTCTGCAGCACTATATGGCAGCAGTTTTGCAACAATGCTATGCATTATCAAGAGCACTAGACATCAGCACTATATCCTCCATGTAGTGCTTAAAATGTGCATGGTACCTATCTAGATATCCATCCATATCAAAAAAGAAAATAAATTGTGTTTAATTTCCCGTTTGTTTGATATAGGAAACTCAGATATCACTTTTGCTACAAGCATGATTGCAAAGCTTCGTGGACCTGTGAACAATTATGCCTAGATTATAGCATTTAACTACTCTATCAATACGATGGTAACATTTGTTCACAAGCCTAGAACTGGTATTGTTGACCATAAGTGGTCAACCATCTGCGCATGTGATTTTTAGAATTACGTTCAATAACTTTCAAATAATTGTATTTTAAGAAATAAATACAGTTTTTACTTGTTTAGCCTGAGTAGATGTTTGAACGTATTAGGTATTCTTCAGACCTTATATGAACTTTGAAATTATTCTGGTAATTAAATTTGACTAAAAATTATATAGAACATCAGATCTATAATTTGCAATATCATATCACCTAATGTTGGTAGATGTACATTTTAGGGCCCCATATGTTAAGCTATGGGCATACAAAATTCCCAAGCAGGGAACCTGCCCACCAAAATACACCACCATCATCCTTAGCAGAATATATTGCGCAAGGCTGCTCTGGTTCAATCCCTCCCAATGCATTTGCACCACCAATAGAGAGAGAGCAGAGGTTGTGTACAGGTTAGAAAGTAGAAGTCACATGACCACTGCCTCTTAACTTGTGATTGCAGGTTTCCATGGACAAGCCTGCACTGTAGGAGCTCCGAAGCTTCCTCCCCAGCTGTATCAATGAAGTGTATATAAAGGAATGCTTGTTGACAATTTTAAACTTTTTATTAGAGAAAAAAATACTACACTAAATAGGACTACTTGTACATAGTATGTATATGTGAGTAATTGTTATTATTCTCTGGTCAGCAAATAAGTCATCTTGAGAGTGTTCAATACACACACAAAAGGAAGGACCATAAATTTTACCCAAACTGTTCACAAATACAGGTTCCAGATTCCCCTTCCTTAAATTGCTAAATTCTTAACTTATTTAGATTATGGTCACTGTATGCAAATAAGGAAAGTGTAAATAGTGATCAATATATTATTCTCTGATCTCCAAACTGAAGCAACAAGTCATCATGATAGTGTTCTATACACATAGAAGCACCATAAATTTTACCCAAGCTTGTCAAAATCACAGGTTCCAGTCTCTCCTTTCGTAAATTCCTCATTTAGGTTATGGACACTGTGGCCGACATTTAAGAACCCCTGGATGGACAAGGTTTGCTCCAGCGAGCTTGTGCTCCCAGTATTGTAGGCAGCAATACGCTACCCACATTTATCATTGCAGCTGCACCTGCAAGTACAATTCCGCCCCTTGCTAGTGCACACCCAATTACACAGCAGCAGAGGCTGTCAATCACCACAGTCAGACTTGTCCGGGGTGATCTTAGTCCACCAGCTAAGAGATGGCGCACAGGTTAGGAGGCAGCGGACTAATAACTGCTGCTTCTTAACTATCGGCTGCATGCTCACCTTTGCAAGCATACACCAACGCTTTATAAACCTGCATATCAAAGCTTTACAAATTTCCCCCTGTATGTAAGTAATGTTTTTAAGTAAACTAACGTTTGATTAGACAGCAATATAATCTATTTAGTTCAAATAAATAAGCATGAATTTGTTGCTCAAGATTCAACACCACTCTCAAATTTAAATAAATATAAAGAAATATTGTGGTTAATATGGACATTGATTACAAAATCCACTGTAGTTGAGTTTTAAATAAACATTAAAGGCACATTAAATGCATATAGCAAGCAATATAAATATAAGAAGAATATAATTTCTTCATTTTATCAGAGCTAATGACTTTTGCTAAAACCTTTGATAGATAACTTCATCCTAATCTGTTGCTTAGAGGGGAATCAGCAAGGGGAATTTGAAATAAATTTGAAAGTATATTAAACATCCTAATAATGCTGAGGATAAAAGTATTTTTCACAAAAAAGAGCAACCCCAGAACATGGGTCATGATCACAAGTGTAAAGGCAGAAGGTTCACCGAAAGGGGGGTTTACATACTAATTCATGCCCGGGATAAGTATAAAGCCATCCTATATAATAATTAATGCCTGGGATAAACATTAGCCTATCTTATATAATTATAATCATAATTAATACATGGGATAAGTATAAGGCTACTCTATGTTCTAATTAATGCCTGGGATGAGCATAAGGCTAACCTATGTACTAATTAATGCCTTGGATAAGCATAATGATATCTTACATATTAATTAATGCCTGGGATAAGGATAAGGCTATCCTATGCACTAATTAATGCCTGGGTTAAGCATAATGTTATCCTACATACTTATTAATGCCAGGGATAAGCATAAGGTTGCCCTATGTAATAATTAATACTGGGATAAGCATAAGGCTATCATACGTACTAATTAATGCATACAATAAGCATAATGCTATCCTATGTACTAATTAATGCCTTGGTTAAGCATAATGCTATCCTACATACTTATTAAGGTCTGGCATAAGCATAAGGCTATCCTACATACTTATTAATGCCAGGGATAAGCATAAGGTTGCCCTATGTAATAATTAATACTGGGATAAGCATAAGGCTATCATACATACTAATTAATGCATACAATAAGCATAATGCTATCCTATGTACTAATTAATGCCTGGGATAAGCATGAGGCTATCCTACATACCTATTAATGCCTTGGATAAGCATAATGATATCTTACATACTAATTAATGCCTGGGATAAGTATAAGGCTAGTTTATGTACTAATTAATACCTGGGATAAGCATAATGCTCTCCTACATACAAAGTAATGCATGGGATAGACATACATGTACTACATAATGCCTGGGATCAACATAAAGCATGTACTTATTAATCAAAAGTAGAATATGTAGCAAAAACAGAACAGCTCAAAACACAAATGGCCCTGTGATGCATAATAGGCATGAGGAGTATTCAAACTGTGTAGCAAATTAGAGTGTCATATATGGTCATAGGCTCCTACACATAAAACATGCAATGCTGATCCCAAATCCAGTCATTCACTGCTTCCCCATAAAACCAGTTACTCACCGACCTCTGTAGCAAAAACAGAGGCACACTGCTTCCTTATGCGTATGCTTGTCCGCTGTACATCTTGTAAGATTGGTTGTAGGTAGGTTGATACATTCCGCAACAATGAGATACTCATCTCACTCTTATCTCTTACATACAGGTCCTGAGTTTTTCACCCGTGAACCACTCCTCCACCACGTGACCGGTATTGCTCCGATCGGGGTGACCTCTGTGTGACGTATATTACTGGCTACCCCGACTGGGTAGCTCCACCAAAGGGGTCCTTCCTATACTTGGAACATGCCGCTATGTAGTGGTGAAAGTGATTATAGCAGAGCACACCAAATAACTAGACAGACTAATATTCAGGTGAAGCAAAAATTACACTTATTGTGGAAACACACTGCTTTTATAAAAAAACTGATCAAGATAAAGAGTCGTATCAGATCCCCAGATCTCCCGCCATTCCAGCCCTTCCAGACAGGTTGGTGTCCCCCATAGTGTCCATTGTCTTATAGAGTCCCAGCGGTACAGTGGTGGTTATTCCAAGGTAATCCGGGGGGGGGGGGGGCTTTAGCACTTCCAGGGTGTCGTTGGAAAATCCTTGGTCCCCAGATGCAATGTAATCCATGGCTGTGGGCCAGAGCTATGGGTGGTCAAACATACACCGGGAAGGCCAAAGGGAAATAGGAGTTGTAGGGGGCTACCATTGGGCCTTCTTTAAAATCACTGGCTTTGGGATTGCAATCCCTCAGGATATGCCAATGCTTTTTTTAATATACCATTTATCTTTTGACTGAGCCTATTGAACTGATTAACAAAAATCAAACGATTGACTTCCTGATCTCTATCCTTCTTGTTTGGTATTCTATCATTAGTAGCTGTATTTAGTTGTTCTGCAATTAATGTAGCGGGATAGCCTCTATTGATACATTTATTAGCCATTTGTTCCAATCTATATCTACAATTAGTACAATCTGATACTATACATTTCTCTCTCATCTCCAATATTTCAGTAGATTATTCCTAGCTGTGTTTTTTACATGGAGATCTATCTTGTGAAAACCAATATACACATATGTATCCAAATATTCAACTCCAAGTTCACTCATATTCAGAGTAAATGTTAAAGATACAAATGATTTCTTGTTAAAATTAAAAGATCTTGGTTATGTTGGGGACAAATGCATACTATTTTCATTAGATGTCTCAAGTTTGTATACTTCCATCAAACACACAAGTGGCATTTCAGCAGTAGAACATATGTTCAGATCTGAGAGTAACTATACTGAAGGGGAGATCTGTTTTTTTGATTGAACTACTCTCTATTATTCTATACCATAATTATTTTTTATTTATGGACACATTTTTTTTTACAAAAACAGGGACTGCAATGGGTTCCAACGTCGCGCCCACATACACCAACATTTTCATGAATAGTTTTGAGGAATACTTTGTGTACCCTCATAGCTTGTTCCAACTCTGTGGTGCCTCCTGGTGGAGATACATTGATGATGTGTTTGGCGTGTGGGGGGGGGGGTGACGTTGGTAGCGGATTGTCTTTTGTCCATGATCTTAATTATTCAGTCCGAGGAATAAAAGTTTACTCTGAATATGAGTGAAGTTGGAGTTGAATATTTTGATACATATGTGAATATTGAGGGTGGTTTTCTCAAGACAGATCTTCATGTAAAAAACACAGATAGGAATAATCTACTGAAATATGGGAGTTGCCATCCAGATAATATCTTTAAGGCCATTCCAAAAAGTCAATTCACTAGAGTGAAAGGTATAGTATCAGATTTTACTAATTGTAAATATAGATTGGAAGAAATGGCTAATAAATTTATCAATAGAGGCTATCCCCCTACATTAATTGCAGAACAACTAAATACAGCTACTAATGATAGAATACCAAGCAAGAAGGATAGAGATCATGAAGTCAATCGTTTGATTTTTGTCACTCAGTTCAATAGGCTCAGTCAAAAGATAAATGGTATATTAAAAAAGCATTGGCATATCCTGAGGGATTGCAATCCCCAAGTCAGTGATTTTAAAGAAGGCCAATGGTAGCCTATAGGAGAAATCAGAGTATTAAGGACATGTTAGTACATGCTGACATAGGTAGTAATAAACAGAACATTTAGAGAACTATAGGCCCCAAGAGAAGTGGATGTTATCCATGTCTCAATTGCAGCAACTGCAGCTAAATGCTAAAAGGAGAGTATTTCAATCACCCCACAAATGGTAAAAAGTTTAAAATAAATAAGTATTTAACTTGCAGGGCCACTTACTGTGTTTATCTTTCAAATGTCCATGTGGCCTAATCAACATTGGCGAGACCTGTAGAGAGGTAGGGAGAGGATAACAGAACATAAATCTAATATTAGATGTAACAACAAAGATGCTCCTGTTTCTTCCCACTTCCTCTCTATCGGGTCACAATATTAGCCAACTTAGATTTCAGATTATAGAGCAAGTGGATAGTCCTAGAAGGAGTGGGAATAGGGAACGCCTCCTAAAAATTACAGAGATGTTTTGGATATTCAAATTGGAAGTTGTCACGGGCGATCTGGTCTAGCAGGTCATTGAGCCGGGCATGGAGTAGGCATTGGTCATGGTTCGATCATTAAGCCTTAACCATAGTCTATGCAGAATCTGGTGGTCCCGTCTTGTTTGGCTACCAGTACCACTGGGCAGGCCCAGGGACTGCTAGAAGTTCAATTAACACCTAGGTCCAGCATTTCCCTGAGCTCGCTGTGTATGCTTTCCCTAACTGCCCCAGGAACCCAGTACGCTGGCTGTCACAGGGGCGCCTGCCCAGGGGTCTCCACTTGGTGTACTGCAGCAGTGGTGTACCCAGGAATTGTGGAGAACATGTCTTGCCGGCTTCATAGCATCTGTCTGCTCTTTCTGCCTAGTCCCTAGCCTCTCGTCCAGCTGTATTTCCTCTACGTCTGGGGGCATCCTATCTTGCTCTGGGAGCTCTTGCATGGGGAGACTCTCAGAGTCCTCCATAGCCGGAGCACAGATGGTGGCTATATCCCAGGCCCTCTCCTGGTATGCCTTCATTATGTTCACATAAAAGAGCATTTGGCTACCAGATAGGTTGTGTCATTCAGCTGCTCTACAACTCGGTAGGGTCCCTGCCAGGATAGCCTGTTGGTTGTCTGTTTTGGAAGGATTTAAGGCCAGGGTCCTGTTACAGGCATTTAGGTCATACCACCATTTCTCCCTACCTTGAGCGACCTGAAGATTCTCTTGCACCCTCTCAGCGAGGTCTTCAAGTCGGTCCCTGAATTCTAGAACGTACCGCACAATGGAGGGTCCTTCCGTCCCTGCTGATCCCTCCCAGTGGGCTCTCAATAGGTCTAGGGGTCCACTTACTTACCAGCCATCCACTAGTTCAAAGGGGGAGAACCCAGTGGCTTCCTGGAGAACCTCTGTGAGAGGCAGATAACGTCCTAAGAAATTGCTTCAGGTTCTCATTGAACCTCTCAAATAACCCATTAGTCTGGGGGTGGTAGGGAGCGCTGTACAGGGGTTTTATCTCAAAAAGTCTCCATAGCTGCCAGGTGAGCTCGGCAGTGAATTGGTTTCCATGGTTGGAGATCACTTCCCTGGGGAAACCTACTCTGGTAAGCATCCAGAGCAGCGCATCTGCCACTGTCTCTGCCTCGACATTAGACAAAGGGATTTCCTCTGGGTACTGGGTGGCATAATCTACCACTGTCAGTACTGTATATACTTTTTCCCAGAGGGGCCAGGATGGTACAATGGACCAATAATATCTACAGCTACCCTGCTGAAAAGTTTGTCAATGATGGGGAGGGGGTGTAAATAGGCTTTGAAATGGTCCCCTGTCTTTCCTAATCTCTGGCACACATTGCAGGTTGTCTTTCCTACTCTCTGGCACACATCGCAGGTCCTGCAATACTGCCTAATTTCCCCTGTAACCCCTGGCCAAAAGAATGTCTGGGTTAGTCAATGATGGGTCCTAGAGATTCTTAGCTTTCCTGCTACGGGAATGTCATGCCCTATACATAGAAGGTCATACTGATACTTCTGCAGTACCACCATCTGGCATATGGGAAATGGCCCTTTCTTCCTCTCGGCAATCCTGCACAAGAGCCCTCTCTCCCACTAAAAACGGTCCCCCATGGGTCCTTGAGTCAATCCCTACCCGGTCTCGGTAAGGACGCTCAATGGAGATCTGGTTGGGGACAGGGCAGAGTGTCTTACCTGCGTCCCCAGATCATATGCTGTGTCCTGGCATCTGGCTTGCTGGTGGCTGGTGTCAGGGCAAAAATCCGTTGGATTATCCCACACAAAGTCTGAAGCAAGGTTGCCGAGGTTTTTCCCAGCAAGACCTCGGTGGGCAGATGGCTCATGATCCCTACTTCCACAGCATGGGAGTCGGCACCCCAATCCAGGTGCACCAGTGAGGTAAGGATCCGAAGGACTGTACCCCCAGCCATATGAATTGTAAGAGTTTTTCCTGTTCGGTCCGAGTTGGGGACCAGGTTTGGCTGAACAAGGGTAACCGTGGCTCCACTGCCTCATAATCCCCATGTTGACAGGCCAATGATCAAGACATCCTGGTGGTGGTGCCAGTGGTTGTCGCCGGTGATGGGATCCACCTCAAGCAGAACCCCAAACTCCTCTTCTGCCCAGACGGCATAGTCTGCAGGGCCCTCTGCGTCCAAACAGTAGGTGGCGGCTCTGTAACCTCGGGTAGGAGCCCTGGTCCACTAAGCTGGAGGGGGACTCCATGGCTTCCTTGCCAGAAATTCCTGTCTAAAGTGGCCTAGGTGTCTACAGCCATAGCACCCCTGTGGTGAACTGGGCCCGGAGGGGCGGTTAGGTTCCGGTTGGGTCTGGAGTAGGTGCCGGAGGGTGGGCAGGGGTTGGTGTTGGTCACTGGTTGGGGCTCTTGGATGGTCTGACACTAGGCATCCAAGCACTGATCAGCCAGGATGGCAGCTTTCCAAGGACCGGGTGAACCAATGGGTCCATTCTGTCAATGGCTGCCCCTCTTGCCTCTTTAGTTCCCAGAACTTCAGGAGGTGAGCCTCTGGCATTAGACCATAGCGGGCAAGAATGTGCTCCTTCACCCAGTCATAGATCTTTTGATCTCTTGGGGGGCACAGTGTTGAAAGCCTCCAGGTCCAGCCGGACAGCTTTCTGAGCAGAAGGATGATTCATTCGGAATTGGCAACACTCTGTAACTTGCACTGGGTCTTGAACATTTGGAGGTAGCTGTCGATCTCCTCTGCATTATATTTGATGGCCGGCCGGGGATGTGGATCCAGGGGGTCCGGCACGACTCCTCCCATAGGCTTTTAGATCTCAAATATCCAGACCCGGATGGCATCTGCAATTATCTGAGTGATAAGCTCCTCAGATGGGGCAGTCCCAAGAGATGGATTTTTCTCTGGAGTTCAGACATTGTGGGCCTTCTGGTTGATGCTTCTCTGGACTGTTCACTGTCCCGGCTGCTACCCGCCTCACTAGCTGGCTTGCTAGCCCAATTACCTTCCATGAGTTCAGCTTTGATTGTCGCCCTGGACTTGTTGGTAACTTTGCCGTGGGCTTCCAACAAGTCTTTCACTGTACTCTTCCTAAGCTCAGCATACTGCTGCTCCATCCAAAGAGTGCTTCAGTTGGTGTTTTGGATCCCACCGCTGCCAACCAATTGTGATGAATACCGGCTACCTTGTCTGAGTAGTTCCACCAAAGGGGTCCTTCCTATACTTGGAACATGCCACTATGTAGTGGAGAAAGTGATTATAGCAGAGCCCACCCAAATAACTATACAGAATAGTATTCAGGTGAAACAAAAGACAACTTTATTGTAAAAACACACTGCCTTTATGCACAAACTGATAAAGATAAAGAGCCTTATCAGATCCCCAGATCTCCCACCCCTCCAGACAGGCTGGCGCCCCCATAGTATCCATTGTCTTATATAGTCCCAGCGGTACAATAGTGGTTATTCTGGTTTAATCCCGGGTGAGCAGTTATACTTCCAGGGTGTTATTGGAAAAACCTCGGTCCCCAGATGCTACAGTCCAAAAGGCGACATGATCCTTAGTTGGGGGCCAAATCTACGGGTGGTCAAACTTCCCCCGGGAAGGCCAACAGGAAATAGGAGTTTTGGGGGGGGTCTGGAACCCCCAGTTCCCAAGGGAGCTCCCCTCCAGCAATAACCCCACCTCTTGCCCTCCCTAGGAGGTACCAATCCCAAAAAGAGCAGAGCTCTAAGGGTGAAGAGCCACTGGAGCGACCAGGTGTGAATGTCAGCGGGTATGTGGGGAGGTGCCAGACAGTAGTTCCAGGAGCCCGGTCAGCTGGAGAGGGGCTGGACGGTCTGGGACACGCTCTTCCAGGAAAATGTAAAACCCACAAAATAAACAAAACCAAGTGTCTGGGAGATCAGGAAAGCTCTCAAAAGTCCAAATCCAGGAGAATTGTGAGGGGCTAGGTAGTAGGGGGGGTGGAAGGTTAGCCTTGACATCATGGGATGGATCATGCAGATGAAAAATGTTTGCCAGCACACTTCTTGAACAAAAAAAGACTTTATGTTGTCACATTAAAAAAGTAAGGAAACGCCTTACATGTCCTACATATTAATTACTGCCTGGGATAAGAATAAAGGATATCCTTCATACTAATTTCTGCCTGGGATAAGAGTAAAGGATATCCTAAATACTAATTAATGCCTGGGATAAGAGAAAATAATATCCTACATACTAATTAATGCCTAGGATAAGTTTAAAGGATATTCTACAAAATAATTACTGCCTGGGATAAGAGTAAAGGATATCCTACATACTAATTAATGCCTGATAGAAGAGTAAAGGATATCCTACATACTAATTACTGCCTGGGATAAGAGTAAAGGATATCCTACAAACTAATTAATGCCTGAGATAAGAGTAAAGGATATCCTACATACTAATTACTGCCTGGGATAAGAGTAAGGATATCCTACATACTAATTACTGCCTGGGATAAGAGTAAAGGATATCCTACATACTAATTACTGCCTGGGATAAGCGTAAGGATATCCTACATACTAATTACTGCCTGGGATAAGCGTAAGGATATCCTACATACTAATTAATTCCTGGGATAAAAGTAAAGGATATCCTTCATACTAATTTCTGTCTGGGATAAAAATAAAGGATATACTACGTAGTAATTATTCCTAGGAAAAGCGTAAGGCTATCTTACATACTAATTACTGCCTGGGATAAGAGTAAGGGATATCCTACATATTAATTAATGCCTAAGATAAGAGTAAGGATATCCTACATATTAATTAATGCCTGGGATAAGAGTAAAGGATATCCTACATACTAATTAATGTCTGGGATAATAGTAAAGGATATCTTACATACTAATTATTGCCTGGGATAAGAGTAAAGGATATCTTACATACTAATTACTGCCTGGGATAAGAGTAAAGGATATCCTACATACTAATTACTGCCTGGGATAAGCGTAAGGATATCCTACATACTAATTAATGCCTGGGATAAGAGTAAGGATATCCTACATACTAATTACTGCCTGGGATAAGAGTAAGGATATCCTACATACTAATTACTGCCTGGGATAAGAGTAAAGGATATCCTACATACTAATTACTGCCTGGGATAAGCGTAAGGATATCCTACATACTAATTACTGCCTGGGATAAGAGTAAAGGATATCCTACATACTAATTACTGCCTGGGATAAAAGTAAAGGATATCCTACATACTAATTACTGCCTGGAATAAGAGTAAAGGATATCCTACATACTAATTAATGCCTGGGATAAGTGTAAGGATATCGTACATACTAATTATTGCCTGGGATAAGAGTAAAGGATATTATACATACTAATTAATGCCTGAGATAAGAGTAAAGGATATCCTACATACTAATTAATTCATAGGATAAGAGTAAAGGATATCCTACATACTAATTTCTGCCTGGGATAAAAGTAAAGGATATCCTACATAGAAATTAATGCCTGGGATAAGAGTAAAGGATATCCTACATACTAATAACTGCCTGGGATAAGAGTAAAAGATATCCTACATACTAATTACTGCCTGGGATAAGAGTAAATTATATCCTACATACTAATTAATGCCTGGGATAAGAGTAAAGGATATCCTACATACTAATTACTGCCTGGGGTAGGAGTAAGGGATATCCTACATAATAATTACTGCCTGGGATAAGAGTAAAGGATATCCTACATACTAATTACTGCCTGGGATAAGAGTAAAGGATATCCTACATACTAATTACTGCCTGGGATACGAGTAAAGGAAATCCTACATACTAATTACTGCTTGGGATAAGAGTAAAGGATATACTACATACTAATTACTGCCTGGGATACGAGTAAAGGAAATCCTATATACTAATTACTGCTTGGGATAAGAGTAAAGGATATCCTACATAATAATTACTGCCTGGGATAAGAGTAAAGGATATCCTACATACTAATTACTGCCTGGGATAAGCGTAAGGATATCCTACATACTAATTAATTCCTAGGTTAAGAGTAAAGGATATCCTACATACTAATTAATTCCTGGGATAAGAGTAAAGGATATCCTACATACTAATTACTGCCTGGGATAAAAGTAAAGGATATCCTTCATACTAATTTCTGTCTGGGATAAAAATAAAGGATATACTACGTAGTAATTATTCCTAGGAAAAGCGTAAGGCTATCTTACATACTAATTACTGCCTGGGATAAGAGTAAGGGATATCCTACATATTAATTAATGCCTAAGATAAGAGTAAGGATATCCTACATATTAATTAATGCCTGGGATAAGAGTAAAGGATATCCTACATACTAATTAATGTCTGGGATAATAGTAAAGGATATCTTACATACTAATTATTGCCTGGGATAAGAGTAAAGGATATCTTACATACTAATTACTGCCTGGGATAAGAGTAAAGGATATCCTACATACTAATTACTGCCTGGGATAAGCGTAAGGATATCCTACATACTAATTAATGCCTGGGATAAGAGTAAGGATATCCTACATACTAATTAATGCCTGGGATAAGTGTAAGGATATCCTACATACTAATTATTGCCTGGGATAAGAGTAAAGGATATTATACATACTAATTAATGCCTGAGATAAGAGTAAAGGATATCCTACATACTAATTAATTCATAGGATAAGAGTAAAGGATATCCTACATACTAATTTCTGCCTGGGATAAAAGTAAAGGATATCCTACATAGAAATTAATGCCTGGGATAAGAGTAAAGGATATCCTACATACTAATAACTGCCTGGGATAAGAGTAAAAGATATCCTACATACTAATTACTGCCTGGGATAAGCGTAAGGATATCCTAAATACTAATTACTGCCTGGGATAAGAGTAAGGATATCCCACATACTAATTATTTCCTAGGATAAGAGTAAAGGATATCCTACATACTAATTTCTGCCTGGGGTAAAAGTAAATGATATCCTACATACTGATTACTGCCTGGGATAAGAGTAAAGAATATCCTACATACTAATTAATGCTTGGGATAAGTGTAAGGATATCCTACATACTAATTACTGCCTGGGATAAGAGTAAATTATATCCTACATACTAATTAATGCCTGGGATAAGAGTAAAGGATATCCTACATACTAATTACTGCCTGGGGTAGGAGTAAGGGATATCCTACATAATAATTACTGCCTGGGATAAGAGTAAAGGATATACTACATACTAATTACTGCCTGGGATACGAGTAAAGGAAATCCTACATACTAATTACTGCCTGGGATAAGAGTAAAGGATATCCTACATAATAATTACTGCCTGGGATAAGAGTAAAGGATATCCTACATACTAATTACTGCCTGGGATAAGAGTAAGGATATCCTACATACTAATTAATTCCTAGGTTAAGAGTAAAGGATATCCTACATACTAATTAATTCCTGGGATAAGAGTAAAGGATATCCTACATACTAATTACTGCCTGGGATAAAAGTAAAGGATATCCTTCATACTAATTTCTGTCTGGGATAAAAATAAAGGATATACTACGTAGTAATTATTCCTAGGAAAAGCGTAAGGCTATCTTACATACTAATTACTGCCTGGGATAAGAGTAAGGGATATCCTACATATTAATTAATGCCTAAGATAAGAGTAAGGATATCCTACATATTAATTAATGCCTGGGATAAGAGTAAAGGATATCCTACATACTAATTAATGTCTGGGATAATAGTAAAGGATATCTTACATACTAATTATTGCCTGGGATAAGAGTAAAGGATATCTTACATACTAATTACTGCCTGGGATAAGAGTAAAGGATATCCTACATACTAATTACTGCCTGGGATAAGCGTAAGGATATCCTACATACTAATTAATGCCTGGGATAAGAGTAAGGATATCCTACATACTAATTACTGCCTGGGATAAGAGTAAGGATATCCTTCATACTAATTAATGCCTGGGATAAGAGTAAGGATATCCTACATTTTAATTAATGCCTGGGATAAGAGTAAGGATATTTTATATACTAATTAATGACTGGGATAAGCGTAAGGATATCCTACATACTAATTACTGCCTGGGATAAGCGTAAGGATATCCTACATATAATTAATGCCTGGAATAAGAATAAGGATATCCTACATATTAATTAATGCCTAGGATAAGAGTAAGGATATCCTACATATTAATTAATGCCTGGGATAAGAGTAAGGATATATTGCATACTAATTAATGCCTGGGATAAGAGTAAGGATATCTTACATACTAAGTAAAGCCTGGGATAAGAGTAAGGATATCTTGCATACTAATTAATGCCTGGGATAAGAGTAAGGCTATCTTGCATACTAATTAATGCCTGGGATAAGAGTAAGGATATCTTACATACTAAGTAATGCCTGGGATGAGAGTAAAGAATATCCTACATACTAATTAATGCTTGGGATAAGTGTAAGGATATCCTACATACTAATTACTGCCTGGGATAAGAGTAAATTATATCCTACATACTAATTAATGCCTGGGATAAGAGTAAAGGATATCCTACATACTAATTACTGCCTGGGGTAGGAGTAAGGGATATCCTACATAATAATTACTGCCTGGGATAAGAGTAAAGGATATACTACATACTAATTACTGCCTGGGATACGAGTAAAGGAAATCCTACATACTAATTACTGCCTGGGATAAGAGTAAAGGATATCCTACATAATAATTACTGCCTGGGATAAGAGTAAAGGATATCCTACATACTAATTACTGCCTGGGATAAGCGTAAGGATATCCTACATACTAATTAATTCCTAGGTTAAGAGTAAAGGATATCCTACATACTAATTAATTCCTGGGATTAGAGTAAAGGATATCCTACATACTAATTACTGCCTGGGATAAAAGTAAAGGATATCCTTCATACTAATTTCTGTCTGGGATAAAAATAAAGGATATACTACGTAGTAATTATTCCTAGGAAAAGCGTAAGGCTATCTTACATACTAATTACTGCCTGGGACAAGAGTAAGGGATATCCTACATATTAATTAATGCCTGGGATAAGAGTAAAGTATATCCTACATACTAATTAATGTCTGGGATAATAGTAAAGGATATCTTACATACTAATTATTGCCTGGGATAAGAGTAAAGGATATCTTACATACTAATTACTGCCTGGGATAAGAGTAAAGGATATCCTACATACTAATTACTGCCTGGCATAAGCGTAAGGATATCCTACATACTAATTAATGCCTGGGATAAGAGTAAGGATATCCTACATACTAATTACTGCCTGGGATAAGAGTAAGGATATCCTTCATACTAATTAATGCCTGGGAAAAGAGTAAGGATATCCTACATTTTAATTAATGCCTGGGATAAGAGTAAGTATATTTTATATACTAATTAATGACTGGGATAAGCGTAAGGATATCAGCCATACTAATTACTGCCTGGGATAAGCGTAAGGATATCCTACATATAATTAGTGCCTGGAATAAGAATAAGGATATCCTACATATTAATTAATGCCTAGGATAAGAGTAAGGATATCCTACATATTAATTAATGCCTGGGATAAGAGTAAGGATATATTGCATACTAATTAATGCCTGGGATAAGAGTAAGGATATCTTACATACTAAGTAAAGCCTGGGATAAGAGTAAGGATATCTTGCATACTAATTAATGCCTGGGATAAGAGTAAGGATATCTTGCATACTAATTAATGCCTGGGATAAGAGTAAGGATATCTTACATACTAAGCAATGCCTGGGATAAGAGTAAGGATATCCTACATATTAATGAATGCCTAGGATAAGAGTAAGGATATCCTACATACTAATTAATGCCTGGGATAAGAGTAAGGATAGCCTACATATTAATTAATGCCTAGGATAAGAGTAAGGATATTCTACATATAGTTACTGCCTGGGATAAGAGTAAGGATATTTTATATACTAATTAATGGCTAGGATAAGAGTAAGGATATCCTACATATAATTACTGCCTGGGATAAGAGTAAGGATCTCTTACATACTAATTAATGCCTGGGATAAGAGTAAGGATATTTTATATACTAATTAATGACTGGGATAAATGTAAGTATATTTTATATACTAATTTATGACTAAGTAAAGCCTGAACTGCAGATTAGATGATAACAATTGTAACAAGAAAATAAAGCCTTATCGTTGGGTTGTCTTTCTCTATCTATTTACAACCAGTTTTGTTTATGTAGCCGAGTGCACAGATTTTCTATCATATTAAACTATGTGCTTTACTTAATGTGAAATGGTTATTTGGTGACTTTAGAAGCAACTTGATGCACATCTGTTAATATTTTTCACTGGTGGCTCCAATAATAATTGTACATGGGAGTTTTTCTTCTGTATCACAGGGAGATACTGTTGCTATCAGCATAACATGGTTGGTACAAGACAATGAATGAGGCACATTGTTGTAGACTTAACACCAAACAAATCCCTTGAGAAAGTTAATTTACCTATCAGAGCAGTTTAGTTTCCCGTTGTGTCTGTTTGGTGGGGAACTGAGACAGACCAGCTTTACTTAGCACCTGCACATGGTCATTGTTTTTTATGTATAAAACCAGCTTCTGAGATCTGAGTAACACAACATGACAATCCTCTAGTTACGCAGTCACTAGCTTACAGGTTGTGTCAGTACAGATGTTTCCCAACAATTACCTCAAATCTGATTTGTGATCTGAATCATTCCTTTCTCTTTGTATAAGGCAAAAAGACTCCCTGGGATTATATGGAACTCTTATGGTACTATCATGAGCACATGTGTTTGGGGGAGGAGCTTTAAACAAGAGCTGTGTGTTAAGTCAGGGAGCGTCATTATATTTTATAGAAAGAATCAAATTTAATTTCATTGGCAGATTTCCCAGTTAGGAATTTAAGTTAAGTGCGGTAACCAAACCCTGTGTATTTTTGTATATATTTATGTATATTGGCAGATAGAGGCACTGTTTCTAAGGGGTCTCCAAAGGATTTCTCTCTATGTTTCACAATTTTCCCAAGAAGAATTGATTGGAATAGCCAATAGAATGCAAGCTCAATCCTATTGGCTGATTGGATCAGCCAATAGGATGAAAGCTCAATCCTATTGGCTTATGGCAACAGCCAATAGGATTTTTTCAACCTTAATTCTGATTGGCTGATAGAATTCTATCAGCTAATCAGAATCTAAGGGGCGCCATCTTGGATGATGTCATTTAAAGGAACCTTCATTCTGAAGAAGACGTCATAATAAGAGGATGCTCTGCATCGGAGCGTACCTGGTAGATATTTGTTAACTTGCAAAAGTAGTCAGATAGTGCCGAATTTGAATTCAGAACATCTGTAATGACGTAAGCATCAATCTGTGTCGGACTGAGACCGGCGGATCGTATGTTACATCACAGATTTCTACTTTTGCCGGTCTGTAGGCTTTGATAACTAAAAGGAATCAGGCTCTCCACTATTGCACTGCGGAATTCCAGCATATTTGCGGTTGACGGCTTGATAAATAGGCCTCTATACCTGCATTCATATTTTTATTATGTTAACGTGTTTATACAAGATGGTTATAAAGTTTATGATTGTTTAATTTGCACATCACAGAAATCCTGAGAGCATTACTGTAATGTTCAGTCTCAGATATTTTACTTTCAATAAACTTTATTTATTTCCTTTCTTCATCACAATCCAGAAATTCACAAAAGCAGCTAAATAAGTGAGTTATTTGTTAGTTATATTACTTACAACAAGCACTTAGGCCTTGATTAAAAGTGGAGCTGCTGCCTATTGAGCCTATAAATGTCTGAAACTTCAGTATCACTGAGAGAGTTAAAGGTGAGCCTCTCTATGCCCACTCGTGGTCCATGCACGCTGGCCATAGGCCTTGGAATCTCATCCTACCTGCACCTCTGGGCAAGACGCCTGGCGTTTATGATCCTATTTACATAAATCTGTCCAACAGCTCTAAATGATCTAACTCTGTATTCAGTTTTGTGAAGCAAAAAATATGTGATATGTAATGGTAATCAAACACGTAACGTTTATCTGATACACAGCACCACTATAACATATGTGATATGTAATGGTAATAAACACGTAACGTTTATCTGATACACAGCACCACTATAACATATGTGATATGTAATGGTAATAAACACGTAACGTTATCTGATACACAGCACCACTATAACATATGTGATATGTAATGGTAATCAAACACGTAACGTTTATCTGATACACAGCACTACTATAACATATGTGATATGTAATGGTAATAAACACGTAAAGTTTATCTGATACACAGCACCACTATAACATATGTGATATGTAATGGTAATCAAACACGTAACGTTTATCTGATACACAGCACCACTATAACATATGTGATATGTAATGGTAATCAAACATGTAACGTTTATCTGATACACAGCACCACTATAACATATGTGATATGTAATGGTAATAAACACGTAACGTTTATCTGATACACAGCACCACTATAACATATGTGATATGTAATGGTAATAAACACGTAATGTTTATCTGATACACAGCACCACTATAACATATGTGATATGTAATGGTAATCAAACACGTAACGTTTATCTGATACACAGCACCACTATAACATATGTGATATGTAATGGTAATAAACACGTAACGTTTATCTGATACACAGCACCACTATAACATATGTGATATGTAATGGTAATCAAACACGTAACGTTTATCTGATACACAGCACCACTATAACATATGTGATATGTAATGGTAATCAAACATGTAACGTTTATCTGATACACAGCACCACTATAACATATGTGATATGTAATGGTAATCAAACACGTAATGTTTATCTGATACACAGCACCACTATAACATATGTGATATGTAATGGTAATCAAACACGTAAAGTTTATCTGATACACAGCACCACTATAACATATGTGATATGTAATGGTAATAAACACGTAACGTTTATCTGATACACAGCACCACTATAACATATGTGATATGTAATGGTAATCAAACACGTAACGTTTATCTGATACACAGCACCACTATAACATATGTGATATGTAATGGTAATCAAACACGTAACGTTTATCTGATACACAGCACCACTATAACATATGTGATATGTAATGGTAATCAAACACGTAACGTTTATCTGATACACAGCACCACTATAACATATGTGATATGTAATGGTAATCAAACACGTAACGTTTATCTGATACACAGCACCACTATAACATATGTGATATGTAATGGTAATAAACACGTAACGTTTATCTGATACACAGCACCACTATAACATATGTGATATGTAATGGTAATAAACACGTAACGTTTATCTGATACACAGCACCACTATAACATATGTGATATGTAATGGTAATCAAACACGTAACGTTTATCTGATACACAGCACCACTATAACATATGTGATATGTAATGGTAATCAAACACGTAACGTTTATCTGATACACAGAACCACTATAACATATGTGATATGTAATGGTAATAAACACGTAACGTTATCTGATACACAGCACCACTATAACATATGTGATATGTAATGGTAATAAACACGTAACGTTTATCTGATACACAGCACCACTATAACATATGTGATATGTAATGGTAATCAAACACGTAACGATTATCTGATACACAGCACCACTATAACATATGTGATATGTAATGGTAATCAAACACGTAACGATTATCTGATACACAGCACCACTATAACATATGTGATATGTAATGGTAATAAACACGTAACGTTTATCTGATACACAGCACCACTATAACATATGTGATATGTAATGGTAATAAACACGTAACGTTATCTGATACACAGCACCACTATAAAATATGTGATATGTAATGGTAATCAAACACGTAACGTTTATCTGATACACAGCACCACTATAACATATGTGATATGTAATGGTAATAAACATGTAACGTTTATCTGATACACAGCACCACTATAACATATGTGATATGTAATGGTAATAAACACGTAACGTTTATCTGATACACAGCACCACTATAACATATGTGATATGCAATGGTAATCAAACACGTAACGTTTATCTGATACACAGCACCACTATAACATATGTGATATGTAATGGTAATAAACACGTAACGTTTATCTGATACACAGCACCACTATAACATATGTGATATGTAATGGTAATAAACACGTAACGTTTATCTGATACACAGCACCACTATAACATATGTGATATGTAATGGTAATAAACACGTAACGTTATCTGATACACAGCACCACTATAACATATGTGATATGTAATGGTAATCAAACACGTAACGTTTATCTGATACACAGCACCACTATAACATATGTGATATGTAATGGTAATCAAACACGTAACGTTTATCTGATACACAGCACCACTATAACATATGTGATATGTAATGGTAATCAAACACGTAACGTTTATCTGATACACAGCACCACTATAACATATGTGATATGTAATGGTAATCAAACACGTAACGTTTATCTGATACACAGCACCACTATAACATATGTGATATGTAATGGTAATCAAACATGTAACGTTTATCTGATACACAGCACCACTATAACATATGTGATATGTAATGGTAATCAAACACGTAACGTTTATCTGATACACAGCACCACTATAACATATGTGATATGTAATGGTAATAAACACGTAACGTTTATCTGATACACAGCACCACTATAACATATGTGATATGTAATGGTAATAAACACGTAACGTTTATCTGATACACAGCACCACTATAACATATGTGATATGTAATGGTAATCAAACACGTAACGTTTATCTGATACACAGCACCACTATAACATATGTGATATGTAATGGTAATCAAACACGTAACGTTTATCTGATACACAGCACCACTATAACATATGTGATATGTAATGGTAATAAACACGTAACGTTATCTGATACACAGCACCACTATAACATATGTGATATGTAATGGTAATAAACACGTAACGTTTATCTGATACACAGCACCACTATAACATATGTGATATGTAATGGTAATCAAACACGTAACGATTATCTGATACACAGCACCACTATAACATATGTGATATGTAATGGTAATCAAACACGTAACGATTATCTGATACACAGCACCACTATAACATATGTGATATGTAATGGTAATAAACATGTAACGTTTATCTGATACACAGCACCACTATAACATATGTGATATGTAATGGTAATAAACACGTAACGTTATCTGATACACAGCACCACTATAACATATGTGATATGTAATGGTAATCAAACACGTAACGTTTATCTGATACACAGCACCACTATAACATATGTGATATGTAATGGTAATAAACATGTAACGTTTATCTGATACACAGCACCACTATAACATATGTGATATGTAATGGTAATAAACACGTAAGGTTTATCTGATACACAGCACCACTATAACATATGTGATATGCAATGGTAATCAAACACGTAACGTTTATCTGATACACAGCACCACTATAACATATGTGATATGTAATGGTAATAAACACGTAACGTTTATCTGATACACAGCACCACTATAACATATGTGATATCTAATGGTAATAAACACGTAACGTTTATCTGATACACAGCACCACTATAACATATGTGATATGTAATGGTAATAAACACGTAACGTTATCTGATACACAGCACCACTATAACATATGTGATATGTAATGGTAATAAACACGTAACGTTTATCTGATACACAGCACCACTATAACATATGTGATATTTAATGTTAATCAAACACGTAACGTTTATCTGATACACAGCACCACTATAACATATGTGATATGTAATGGTAATAAACACGTAACGTTATCTGATACACAGCACCACTATAACATATGTGATATGTAATGGTAATCAAACACGTAACGTTTATCTGATACACAGCACCACTATAACATATGTGATATGTAATGGTAATCAAACACGTAACGTTTATCTGATACACAGCACCACTATAACATATGTGATATGTAATGGTAATCAAACACGTAACGATTATCTGATACACAGCACCACTATAACATATGTGATATGTAATGGTAATAAACACGTAACGTTATCTGATACACAGCACCACTATAACATATGATATTTATAGTCCAACAAAGGTACATTCTGATGTATTTATAAAGGTTTACAATTGTGTTAATATTGTATGTGGGAAGTGTGTTTGGTTAACCTGAGCTTTACACTCTAGTAAATGAGTTGCACATTAATCCCGCTTGTGCGAAATGGATAACTTGTAACCTAGACTTTAGCTTGTTTTTTACTTGTTGTTTTAATTTTCTGCAATGTTTACTCCATGATAACCACTTCGTCTGTGTCTTTCTCCCTTCCATTCACCAACACATAACACACAGTTTTTACTGCACATCATCACAATAATGTATTATAAATATCACTAAACATATGAATGAAAATGAACTAAAACAATAAGCCCTAGAAATAAAAAAGCTAAAATGTGCAAAAAAGAAAACATTTGAAACGTTTAACCAATAAAATAAAATAAATATGTGACATCCTTGTCAGTTGTGTAATAGTGAGGTGGGGCAGTGAGACAAGATATTGCACACAGGGAATCACGTCTTCTGGAATCCCATACGTAGAGTTCAGGTTTTGGTAAAAAGACCAGACCGTGCCGTGAGAATGTCCTGAAACACCCTGGAACACCGAGAAATAACACGTTGTTTGTGATTAGCAGGTCACAGAGGCAAATGACATTGTAGTTATTGAGGCAATGGTAACTTAATAGCTATTTAAGAATTGCATGCTTTTAAATAACTAACGGCTAGATTTAGAGTTTTGTCGGTAACGACCCGCGTAGCTAACGCTGGCTTTTTTCTGGCCGCACCTCTAAAATAACTCTGGTATTGAGAGTCCACAGAATGGCTGCGTTAGGCTCCAAAAAAGGAGCGTAGAGCATTTTTAACGCAACTGCAACTCTCGATACCAGAGTTGCTTACGGACGCGGCCAGCCTCAAAAACGTGCTCGTGCACGATTCCCCCATAGAAAACAATGGGGCTGTTTGAGCTGAAGAAAAACCTAACACCTGCAAAAAAGCCGCGTTCAGCTCCTAACCCAGCCCCATTGTTTGCTATGGGGAAACACTTCCTACGTCTGCACCTAACACTCTAACATGTACCCCGAGTCTAAACACCCCTAACCTTACACTTATTAACCCCTAATCTGCCGGCCCCGCTATCGCTGACACCTGCATATTATTTTTAACCCCTAATCTGCCGCTCCGTAAACCGCCGCTACTTACATTATCCTTATGTACCCCTAATCTGCTGCCCCTAACACCGCCGACCCCTATATTATATTTATTAACCCCTAATCTGCCCCCCACAACGTCGCCTCCACCTGCCTACACTTATTAACCCCTAATCTGCCGAGCGGACCTTACCGCTACTATAATAAAGTTATTAACCCCTAATCTGCCTCACTAACCCTATAATAAATAGTATTAACCCCTAATCTGCCCTCCCTAACATCGCCGACACCTAACTTCAATTATTAACCCCTAATCTGCCGACCGGAGCTCACCGCTATTCTAATAAATGTATTAACCCCTAAAGCTAAGTCTAACCCTAACACTAACACCCCCCTAAGTTAAATATAATTTTAATGAACGAAATTAACTCTTATTAAATAAATTATTCCTATTTAAAGCTAAATACTTACCTGTAAAATAAATCCTAATATAGCTACAATATAAATTATAATTACATTGTAGCTATTTTAGGATTAATATTTATTTTACAGGCAACTTTGTAATTATTTTAACCAGGTACAATAGCTATTAAATAGTTAAGAACTATTTAATAGTTACCTAGTTAAAATAATTACAAAATTACCTGTAAAATAAATCCTAACCTAAGTTACAATTAAACCTAACACTATACTATCATTAAATTAATTAAATAAAATACCTACAATTACCTACAATTAAACCTAACACTACACTATCAATAAATAAATTAAATACAATTCCTACAAATAACTACAATGAAATAAACTAACTAAAGTACAAAAAATAAAAAAGAACTAAGTTACAAAAAATAAAAAAATATTTACAAACATAAGAAAAATATTACAACAATTTTAAACTAATTACACCTACTCTAAGCCCCCTAATAAAATAACAAAGCCCCCCAAAATAACAAAATGCCCTACCCTATTGTAAATTATTAAAGTTCAAAGCTCTTTTACCTTACCAGCCCTGAACAGCTCTTTTGCCTGTATACATACAATACCCCCCCCCAACATTACAACCCACCACCCACATACCCCTAATCTAACCCAAACACCCCATAAATAAACCTAACTCTAAGCCCCTGAAGATCTTCCTACCTTATCTTCACCATACCAGGTTCACCGATCCGTCCTGAAGAGCTCCTCCGATGTCCTGATCCAAGCCCAAGCGGGGGGCTGAAGAGGTCCATGATCCGGCTGAAGTCTTCATCCAATTAAGGTAGGAATATTCTGATTGGCTGATGGAATCAGCCAATCAGAATCAAGTTCAATCCGATTGGCTGATTTGATCAGCCAATCAGATTGAGCTCGCATTCTATTGGCTGATCGGAACAGCCAATAGAATGCGAGCTCAATCTGATTGGCTGATCGGATCAGCCAATCGGATTGAACTTGATTCTGATTGGCTGATTCCATCAGCCAATCAGAATATTCCTACCTTAATTCCGATTGGCTGATAGAATCCTATCAGCCAATCGGAATTCGAGGGACGCCATCTTGGATGACGTCATTTAAAGGAACCGTCATTCGGCTAGTAGGCGTCGGGAGAAGAGGATGTTCCGCGTTGGATGGAAGATAATGGCTCCCGAAGAAAGAAGATTGAAGATGCCATTGATAGAAGACTTCATCCGGATCATGGACCTCTTCAGCTCCCGCTTGGATGAAGACTTCATCCGGATCATGGACCTCTTCAGCTCCCGCTTGGATGAAGACTTCAGCCGGATCATGGACCTCTTCAGCCCCCCACTTGGGCTTGGATCAGGACATCGGAGGAGCTCTTCAGGACGGATCGGTGAACCTGGTATGGTGAAGATAAGGTAGGAAGATCTTTAGGGGCTTAGTGTTAGGTTTATTTATGGGGGGTTTGGGTTAGATTAGGGGTATGTGGGTGGTGGGTTGTAATGTTGGGGGGGGGGGGGTATTGTATGTTTTTTTTTACAGGCAAAAGAGCTGAACTTCTTGGGGCATGCCCCGCAAAGGGCCCTGTTCAGGGCTGGTAAGGTAAAAGAGCTTTGAACTTTAGTAATTTAGAATAGGGTAGGGCATTTTGTTATTTTGGGGGTCTTTGTTATTTTATTAGGGGGCTTAGAGTAGGTGTAATTAGTTTAAAATTGTTGTAATATTTTTCTTATGTTTGTAAATATTTTTTTATTTTTTGTAACTTAGTTCCTTTTTATTTTTTGTACTTTAGTTAGTTTATTTCATTGTAGTTATTTGTAGGAATTGTATTTAATTTATTTATTGATAGTGTAGTGTTAAGTTTAATTGTAGGTAATTGTAGGTATTTTATTTAATTAATTTAATGATAGTATAGTGTTAGGTTTAATTGTAACTTAGGTTAGGATTTATTTTACAGGTAATTTTGTTATTATTTTAACTAGGTAACTATTAAATAGTTCTTAACTATTTAATAGCTATTGTACCTGGTTAAAATAATTACAAAGTTGCCTGTAAAATAAATATTAATCCTAAAATAACTACAATATAATTATAATTTATATTGTAGCTATATTAGGATTTATTTTACAGGTAAGTATTTAGCTTTAAATAGGAATAATTTATTTAATAAGAGTTAATTAATTTCGTTAGATTAAAATTATATTTAATTTAGGGGGGTGTTAGTGTTAGGGTTAGACTTAGCTTTAGGGGTTAATACATTTATTAGAATAGCGGTGGCAGATTAGGGGTTAATAATTGAAGTTAGGTGTCGGCGATGTTAGGGAGGGCAGATTAGGGGTTAATACTATTTATTATAGGGTTAGTGAGGCGGATTAGGGGTTAATAACTTTATTATAGTAGCGGTGCGGTCCGCTCGGCAGATTAGGGGTTAATAAGTGTAGGCAGGTGGAGGCGACGTTGTGGGGGGCAGATTAGGGGTTAATAAATATAATATAGGGGTCGGCGGTGTTAGGGGCAGCAGATTAGGGGTACATAAGGATAACTTAAGTAGCGGCGCTTTGCGGTCGGCAGATTAGGGGTTAATTATTGTAGGTAGTTGGCGGCAACGTTGTGGGGGGCAGATTAGGGGTTAATAAATATAATACAGGGGTCGGCTGTGTTAGGGGCAGCAGATTAGGGGTACATAAGGATAACTTAAGTAGCGGTGCTTTGCGGTCGGCAGATTAGGGGTTAATTATTGTAGGTAGTTGGCGGCGACGTTGTGGGGGGCAGATTAGGGGTTAATAAATATAATACAGGGGTCGGCTGTGTTAGGGGCAGCAGATTAGGGGTACATAAGTATAACGTAGGTGGCGGTCGGCAGATTAGGGGTTAAAAAATGTAATCGAGTGGCGGCGATGTGGGGGGACCTCGGTTTAGGGGTACATAGGTAGTTTATGGGTGTTAGTGTACTTTAGAGTACAGTAGTTAAGAGCTTTATGAACCGGCGTTAGCCCAAAAAGCTCTTAACTCCTGACTTTTTTCTGCGGCTGGAGTTTTGTCGTTAGATTTCTAACGCTCACTTCAGCCACGATTCTAAATACCGGAGTTAGAAAGATCCCATTGAAAAGATAGGATACGTAATTTACGGAAGGGGATCTGCGGTATGGAAAGTCGCGGCTGAAAAGTGAGCGTTAGACCCTTTTTTGAGTGACTCCAAATACCGGCGGTAGCCTAAAACCAGCGTTAGGAGCCTCTAACGCTGGTTTTCACGGCTACCGCCAAACTCTAAATCTAGGCCTAATTTTGCTTTTTTGTTTTATATGTGATGTTTGTATTTTACCAAATTTGTATTGATTCCCAAGTGAAGCTGAAAGATAACATATATTGGGCAACTTCAAACATCTACGTATATATAATGAGACTATAAAGATGTTATATCTTTCCATAAATGGTCTAATCCCTATAAACTACACATTGGGTTACGTTACATGCGGGGCGCTATTGTTTAACGCAAGTCGCAATAAGCAATATCCTAACCGTGTTAAATTGTGCACATATCACAAGTTTAAAGTAAATGTATTTGCATGAGCACAAACACCATTTTTGTACGACAGATTAGCGCAACTAAAAACCTTGTGTAAATACTAAGTTTAAAAAACAAAATGTGCCCCAAAAACAACTGTTACACTAATTTATAAACTATCTAATAACAATGCATATGGTATATGACAAGTTATTTGAATGGAAAGGGCCAGATTGTATAAATATGTATACGGGTGTATACATAATTATGTGAATATATTTGTATAAATGTGTTTGTGTATTTATGCATTTATATATGAAAAGATAGATATAGCTATACATATATAGACACATATATACACTTGTATACACACATATATATATATATACACACACTCTTTGGAGCCCTTTCCGCTCACATACCTTGAAACATTAAAAACTGCCAGTGACACAAGCAGTTATACTCACAGATCAGTAATATTGTCCAGTTTTTTACAGCTGTATAACATGCTTTAGGTTAGTGTGCAGGACACATCGTGTGAGCTTTACATTTTTGCATTTCTTACAGTTTTAAAGTTACACAAAATATATTTGAACAAAAAGCACTCAGCAAACATGTACAGCTCCTGCTTTGTATCATGTACACTAACCTGAAACACATTATACAGCTGCATTACTGATCTGTGAGTGTGCAGCTTATGCCCCTAGGTTTGAGAATACCTGAGCTCCAAGATGGCGGCCCCCAGTACAAAGAGGCGGAGCTTCAGTATCTGGCAACTTTAAACTATTAAAACAGGAGAAGCAATTGAGTTGCAGGAACATGATTAAGTACAATAACATTTAGCTAGATTACAAGTATTGCGGTACAGCTATAGAGCTGAAAAATTGACCATTGCGTGATGGTATAGCTATACCGCAAGTAATTTAGCCTGTAACGCAACGTCCGTTCCGCACTCAAAAAAATGAATTTTGAGTTTGGGATTTTCTTGGCGCCTGTATTACAGATTGTGTGGTCCGGCTAAAATGCTTGCATTACAGCCTATACCGACACGATCCATACCGCCACCTTAGAGCAGTAGTTATAGATTCTGTGTAACAAAAATGTTTCGATAAAATTGTGTGTAACCCTGCGCAGGATTTTCTAAAATACCAATATGCCAGTAGGTAATGGAGAACCCCTGTCTCCACAAGTGAAAATAGAAAAGATAAAAATAACTACCTTAAAAAAGATAAGAAATTTTAAAACCTCTGGCGCTACAAAAAAATTGTTTTTGTTGCTAAAATTGGAAAATAGAAAAATTGGGTGAATGTGATATGACCTACTTGGTTAAAAACGATATTAGAATATTATAAAACAACCTTTGGTCTTAGTGATAACTTAAACAACGTTTGTTATATGTGCAAAAATATGTTTTATTTTTTGATACTGCACTTATTTATTTTTAATTGTACTAGCTGATCAGCTATATATTTTATATATTTTTATCTGCATATTTTTTATTTTCATTCTTATTTTGGTTATTTATTTTATGTAATAAAACATATTTTTGCACATATAACAAACGTTGTTTAAGTTATCACTAAGACCAAAGGTTGTTTTATAATATTCTAATATCGTTTTTAACCAAGTAGGTCATATCACATTCACCCAATTTTTCTATTTTCCAATTTTAGCAACAAAAATTTTTTGTAGCGCCAGAGGTTTTAAAATTTCTTATCTTTTTTAAGGTAGTTATTTTTATCTTTTCTATCAACAAAAATGTTTCACAAAACTCATAACTAAAATGTTACAAAGTACACTAACACCCATAAACTACCTATAAGCCCCTAAACCGCAGCCCTCCCGTATCACAAACACTATATTAAACATATTAACCCCTAATCTGCCGCTCACCCACATAGTGACTATTAAATAAACCTATTAACCCCTAATCTGCCACCCCGTCATCGCCAACACTATATAAACCTATTAACCCACGCTCCCTGACATAACCAACACTAATAAAAGTTATTAACCAATAATCCACCACTCCCCGACATTGCCAACACCTAAATAAACCTATTAACCCCTAAACCGCTGCCCCCCCACATCGCCAACACTATAATAAAGTATTAACCCCTAAACCTCCAGCCTTCCACATTGTAACTACTAAACTAAGCCTTAAAAGGGCCTTTTGTAGGGCATTGCCCTAAGTTAATCAGCTCTTTTGCTGACAAAAAACTACAAAGTCCCCCCAACAGTAAACCCCCCCCACCCAACCAACCCCCCAAAATAAAAAACTAAGTCTATATAAAACTAAAGGGGCATTTGTATGGGCATTGCCCTTAAAAGAGCATTCAGCTCTTTTACTCCCCTTTTAATGAGCTTCCAGTAGGAAGGTGTCAGGGGAGCCTTGATTATGGAGTGGGCATTCGGGCCCATTAATTGCTGATAACAGTAGTAGTTTCTTCACCCAACGTTAGAAACGTGAAGTATATTAGGTTAGAGATTTTTAGCTTTTTTTCTCTACTCTGTAGAATGGGTAGGCTGTTATATGAGCAGTTCTGGTGCTATGCCAAGTTCAGGCAGGCCTGTGGGGAGCATTGCTGCTGTTGGTGTCTATGCTGCTTGAATGCGTTGACTGGCAGGGCAGGCTGTTGAAATTGTGTGTGTTTTAAGCCGCTGTGTGTAGTTTTAGGTTGATGGCAGTGTTCAGTGCATAGTTTGGGGGAATTAGGCCTTTAGGGTAGGGGCTGTAGGGAATAAGATATGGGTTTTCCTTCATTGATTCCGTATGGTTCCAGTTCTTTTAGTGACTTCAGCAGTGGATTGTTTTAAAATTTTGTGCTATGTGAGGGAGAAGTGTTGTGATAGGATAAAGGTTTCATTGGTTGTAATTACCGCTCTGCTAGTGCTGGTGTAGTATCTTCTATGTAATCTCAGTTGGGGTTAATAAGAGGGCTATAAGTTGTTCGATTGTTCTTAGACACCTTTATGGGTGACCTTGTCACATGCAGCTTTTTATTTTAGATGTCCCGTCATGGATAGAGGCCCAACCAATAGAATGACAGCTCGATCCTATTGGCTGATTGGATCAGCCAATAGGATTGAACTTCAATCCTATTGGCTGATCCAATCAGCCAATAGGATTTTTTCTACCTTAATTCTGATTGGCTGATAGAATTCTCTGCATCGGATGTCTTGAAGATGGACCCGCTCCTCGCCGATGGATGAAGATAGAAGATGCCATTTGGATGAAGACTTCTGCCCATCTGGAAGACCACTTCTGCCCGGCTTGGATGAAAGCTTCTGCCCATCTGGATGACCATTCTGCCTGGTTGGATGAAGACGTATCCCGGTAAGGTGATCTTCAAGGGGTTAGTGTTAGGTTTTTTAAAGGGGGATTGGGTGGGTTTTAGAGTAAGGTTGGTTGTGTGGGAGGTGGGTTTTAATGTTCATTTTTTTTAAAGGTAAAAGAGCTGATTACTTTGGGGCAATGCCCCCCAAAGGCCCTTTTAAGGGCTTTTTGCAATTTAGTGTAAGGTAGGGCTTTTTTTTTATTTTGGGGGGCTTTTTATTTTGTTAGTGGGATTAGATTAGGTGTAATTAGTTTAAAAATCTTGTAATTTGTTTATTATTTTCTATAATTTAGAGGGGGGGTGTTTGTACTTTAAATAATAGTATTTAATATAGGGAATTCATTTAATTATAGTGTAGTGGTAGATGTAATTGTAACTTAGGTTAGGTTTTATTTTACAGGTACTTTTGTCTTTATTTTAGCTAGGTAGTTATTAAATAGTTAATAACCATTTAATAACTATTCTACCTAGTCAGGGACAAACTAAATAAATCATCCTGGAAGAAAAAAAGAATTGTGCTATATTTATATATGTTTTATTATAGGACTCAGGACAGAGACATACTCATACTGTCTTGCATACAGCGGCTGTGAGACTGAGTATCCACTTACAGTCGCTGTATGTAGGAGAAACAAGTGCTGCTGGCTGCCTACTATGGAGGAATCTGAACACAGGGGCTTACGAGATCTGTGTACTGCTGGCTGGTAGGAAGTGACTGAGTGAGAACAAGACACTGACCTCCTGCTCCCTCATATCTTCCTCCCAGCTTCCTATTTATCTGCACGCGCGGGAAGAGGGCTAGGAGAGGCAGCAGCAGGCACACAGGGAGGCTGGTAAGAAAAAAACATGCTTTTAAAAAAAAAATGTCAGCAGGAGAATTCCAGGTAAACAGCCGTTCAGCCAGGGATCTGTCTCTGCAGATTTATGTCTCTCTAATTCTGCTCTCAGCCTTCCCCAGGGAATAAATAAAAATCTTTATCTCAGAAGTCGTTAGCTTGCCCCTACACTTGTACTGTGACGATCTGTAGTCTGCATATATTTCATTAACCTTAACCCTGCCAGCCTGCCTGTTATGCTTGCAATTGCATGCAACACACTGCATTATCATTAGTTTATTGCCCACCACCTTCATCAGAGCAGTAATAAAGTTGTTTTGTGTGTAAATGTGTGAATGTATGTTTGTGTAAATGTGTGAATGCATATTTGTGTGTGTGCAAATGTGTGAATGTATGTTTGTGTGTGTGCAAATGTGTGAATGTATGTTTGTGTGTGTGTGTGTGTGTGTGTGTGTGTAAATGTGTGAATGTATGTTTGTGTGTGTGCAAATGTGTGAATGTATGTTTGTATGTGTGTGTGTGTAAATGTGAGAATGTATGTTTGTGTAAATGTGTAAATTTATGTTTGTGTGTGTGTGTTTGTGTAAATATGTGAATGTATGTTTGTGTCAGTGGAGGCTCCTCTATAGGAGCACTTGAGCACGTGCACCCCCTGACCAATCCCCTGACCCCTGATGAACCCCCTGACCCCTGAAAAAAAAAAAAAAAAAAAAAAAGATTGAGAAATAAAAAAAAATAATTACATTTTTAAACCTTTTTTGCTTATTTAAATTAAAAAATCCTCCAGGCTCCATTAAAATTGCTGTTTTTAATTATTTATTTGCAGTCAATGCAGTTTTAAAGTGGAATGGTCTTTTGCCTAATACTTCTATCTATATCGCACATGCTGTGCAGTGCGATAGGTAGAAGTATAGGCAAAAGACCTTTCCACTTTAAAACTGCATTGACTGCAGTGCCACCTACAGGCCAGCCCATAGGTCTCCTTACCGCACAGCTCTTAGTGTGCGAGAGCCAGCTGTCACGTGACACTCGCACACTAAGAGGCTGAGCTGAGCTGACTGATTAGTGTTGACTCCGTGTATCGCTGTGATAGCCCCCTATGCAGTAACAGTAACCGAGAGCCCTATCAAACATGTGTAGTAGTAGCATATCGCAACATAATGAGGAAAGCACAAAAAAGTGTAAATAGAGCGCCCTGTCCCATGTATCCATCTAAGTTAGATCATCTAACTTAGATGGATACATGGGACAGGGCGCTCTATTTACACTTTTTGTGCTTTACTCATTATGTTGCGATATGCTACTACTACACATGTTTGATAGGGCTCTCGGTTACTTAGATGGATGGGACAGGGCGCTCTATTTACACTTTTTGTGCTTTCCTCATTATGTTGAGATATGCTAGTACTACACATGTTTGATAGGGCTCTCGGTTACTGTTACTGCACTCGCCTCTTTTGGCTTTTTGCAGTGCTTATTTTCACCTATTTGGTGTTTTGCCAAGGTGCCCGACCGGCAATATTTTCTAATGTGCATAAGCATAATACCGCTCGCCGTGGCTACGTATTGTTGCCTAGGCAACCGTATACACTGTGAGGCTAGGTCGGCTAGATGACGTCAACACACTGAGCCGAGTGTTGTGTGCGTCTTGGATTCAGGGTTCGGTTCGCTATTCCAGATTAATTACCAGGTACATAATACAGCGTTATATATAGAATACCCATATGTATATCTACAACGTTTTTGTATTCTTGAATAGGTGCCTTTATTGTCACATAGGATTTAATTGATTTAGATTATTATTCAACCCTCATTTTGTATGTTATAATCCTGATTTCTGTACTAAGGTTTAGCGTTTCTGCTAAGGTGTGCTGTCCCTTTTGAATCATGTTTTGCCGCTAAGATGGCTGCTTCTTATTTAGCACATAATTTGATCTGTGTCATTTAGGCAGGCTATATTATATAAAATGACCACTAGTGCACTATGTATAAAGTGTATATCTCACATTACACATTCATTAGGAATATGTGTTAGGGGACACATTAGTATTTGTAACATTTATTGTGCACTTATAACACATTTTATTATGTCACGTATATGAGCATATTTGGTATATGCTCTCTTTGATATCTACTATATGTTTGTGATATGATCATTTATTTTGCACTGTCTCTATAATGAGCATCTGATAACACTTGTAACATATATATGAATTCACTAAGGAATTATCTATTGTTGAGGATCACTATGGTAACCATTTTGGCGCAATTTCACTGGGGGAGGGGTTTGTTTGGCTATATATTTTCAGTTGTTGTTGGTTTGTGTTTGTTTGAGGAAGGGGAGTGTGTCCCCGAAACGTCACGCTTGATTTAATAAACTTTTGATTAAAAGACCAGTGAGTGCCTTCCTTCATTATATATATATATATATATATATATATATATATATATATATATATATATATATATATACTTATACTTATACTGCAGCTGCCCCAGTGACAGGACTCTTGTACCCAGTATATATATATAAAATGGGCGGAGCCATCTGAGGGGCGGGGCTAGTGCTCCCCCATCTTCAAAAGTCACCAGCCGCCACTGGTTTGTGTGTGTGTAAATGTGTGAATGTATGTTTGTGTAAATGTGTGAATGCATGTTTGTGTGTGTGCAAATGTGTGAATGTATGTTTGTGTGTGTGCAAATGTGTGAATGTATGTTTGTGTGTGTGTGTGTGTGTGTGTAAATGTGTGAATGCATGTTTGTGTGTGTGCAAATGTGTGAATGTATGTTTGTGTGTGTGCAAATGTGTGAATGTATGTTTGTGTGTGTGTGTGTGTGTGTGTGTGTGTAAATGTGTGAATGTATGTTTGTGTGTGTGCAAATGTGTGAATGTATGTTTGTATGTGTGTGTGTGTAAATGTGAGAATGTATGTTTGTGTAAATGTGTAAATTTATGTTTGTGTGTGTGTGTTTGTGTAAATATGTGAATGTATGTTTGTGTGTGTGTAAATGTGTGAATGTATGTTTGTGTAAATGTGTGAATGCATGTTTGTGTGTGTGCAAATGTGTGAATGTATGTTTGTGTGTGGCAAATGTGTGAATGTATGTTTGTATGCAAATGTGTGAATGTATGTTTGTGTGTAAATGTGTGAATGTATGTTTGTGTGTGTGTGTGTACATGTGTGAATGTATGTTTGTGTGTGTGTGTGTACATGTGTGAATGTATGTTTGTGTGTGTGTGTGTACATGTGTGAATGTATGTTTGTTTGTGTGTGTGTGTAAATGTGTGAATGTATGTTTGTGTACATGTGTGAATGTATGTTTGTTTGTGTGTGTGTGTAAATGTGTGAATGTATGTTTGTGTAAATGTGTGAATGTATGTTTGTGTGTGTGCAAATGTGTGAATGTATGTTTGTGTGTGGCAAATGTGTGAATGTATGTTTGTATGCAAATGTGTGAATGTATGTTTGTGTGTAAATGTGTGAATGTATGTTTGTGTGTGTGTGTGTGTACATGTGTGAATGCATGTTTGTGTGTGTGTGTACATGTGTGAATGTATGTTTGTGTGTGTGTGTAAATGTGTGAATGTATGTTTGTGTGTGTGTGTGTGTACATGTGTGAATGTATGTTTGTGTGTGTGTGTGTACATGTGTGAATGTATGTTTGTGTGTGTGTGTGTAAATGTGTGAATGTATGTTTGTGTGTGTGTGTGTGTGTGTGTGTACATGTGTGAATGTATGTGTGTGTGTGTGTGTGTGTGTACATGTGTGAATGTATGTTTGTGTGTGTGTGTGTAAATGTGTGAATGTATGTTTGCATGTAAATGTGTAAATGTTTGTTTCTGTGTGTGTGTAAATGTGTGAATGTATGTTTGTGTGTAAATGTGTGAATGTATGTTTGTGTGTTTAAATGTGTGAGAATGTATGTTTGTGTGTGTGTATATATGTGTGTGTAAATGTGTGAAAGTATGTTTGTGTGTAAATGTGTGAATGTATGTTTGTGTGTGTGTGTGTGTAAATGTGTGAATGTATGTTTGTGTGTAAATGTGTGAATGTATGTTTGTGTCTGTGCGTGTAAATGTGTGAATGTATGTTTGTGTCTGTGTGTGTAAATGTGTGAATGTATGTTTGTGTGTAAATGTGTGAATGTATGTGTATGTGTAAAAGTGTGAATGTATGTTTGTGTGTGTGTGTGTACATGTGTGAATGTATGTTTGTTTGTGTGTGTGTGTGTGTGTGTGTGTGTAAATGTGTGAATGTATGTTTGTGTGTAAATGTGTGAATGTATGTTTATGTGTGTTTGTGTAAATATGTGTATGTGTGTTTGTGTGTAAATGTATGTTTGTGTGTTAATGTGACAGTGTGAATGTATGAATATATGTTTGTGTGTGTAAATCTGAATGTATGTTTGTGTGTATGTGTGTTTGTGTGTAAATGTATGTGTGGGTGTTAATGTGACAGTGTGAATGAATGTTTGTGTGTGTAAATGTGTGAATGTATGTTTGTGTGTGTAAATCTGTGAATGTATGTTTGTGTGTATGTGTGTTTGTGTGTAACTGTATGTATGTGTGTGTAAATATGTGTGTTTGTTAATGTGACAGTGTCAATGTATGTATGTGTGTGTGAATGTATGTTTGTGTCTGTGTTTGTGTGTAAATCTGTGAATTTGTTTATGTGTGTGTGTGTTTATGTGTGTAAATATGTGTGTGTGTGTGTGTGTGTGTGTGTTAATGTGACAGTGTGAATGTATGTTTTTGTGTGTGTGTAAATATGTATGTGTGGGTGTGTGTAAATGTGTGAATGTATGTTTGTGTGTGTGCGTACATATGTGTGTGAATATGAAAAAGTTGTGAACTTTAACAACATTGGAAATAATTGTTCCTTCCTTGTGTCCTAATCTTAAAAAAAGTCACATTATACCCTGACCAAAAATGATTGTGGCCGAAAAACAGCCTAAAACCTAGGGGGGATGGGGGGTAGAGGGTTGGGGGGAAGCAGAATTTTGATTGCCTAGGGCAGCACAAAACCTAAATACGCCACTGTACCTAGTTAAAATAAATACACACTTGCCTGTAAAATAAAAATAAACCCTAAGCTAGATACAATGTAACTATTAGTTATATTGTAGCTAGCTTAGGGTTTATTTTATATGTAAGTATTTAGTTTTAAATAGGAATAATTTAGTTAAAGGGGCACTATACCCAAACATTTTCTTTCATGATTCAGATAAAGAATATAATTTTAAACAACATTCCAATTTACTTCTATTACCTAATTTGCTTTATTCTTTAGATATACTTTAATGAAGAAATAGCAATGCACACAGTGTTTTTTTTTTTTTTCAAACAATAATTCCAACATCCGTAACTACATGTACCATAAAGATAATCATAAACAGCTGGATAAAGAAACATAGCCACCTCTGGTGTAATATTAAAGAAAAAACAAATTTTACCTTTTGGTCCTGACCATACATAATACCACAATACTCTTTATTGATATTTTCCCTTTTATCTTGATTCCCAAAAAAGGCCCTGGGTGTACTAACACACTTTGGGTCTAGAAAGAAAAAGGAAGGAAAAAACGAGGAGAGGAGAAAAAAAAAAAAAAAAAAAACACCAACCCACGCAGAGCCTTCAAACATTCTAGTGGTCTCTGTAATTCCTTATCCAGGTATGTGGAAATACATCTAATATAACCAGTTCTGCAAAACTAATTGAGGAAAGAAAAGGATACAAGATTTGCTTCTGCACTAGGGTTGGATAAGTAGTAATTATAGGGGCCCATCCAGTCAAAAAAAATTTGATTCTAGACTCCTTTGCCTGTTGCAGATGGAAAGATTCATATATGATTTGCTCTTTAACATTTTTTAATATGGATGCCAGACTTGGAGCATTTATAGCCGTCCAATTCTTAAAAATATTGTGTCTAGTTGTGAGTATAATAGTGTTAATTATGCGCCTAACCAAGTTAGGTCTAAGATCAGATAATAAAAAGATAATGTCTTCCAGAGAAAAGGAGAGTCTCACATTCAAAACCTTATTTATCCAAAATTGGACTTTAAGCCACATCTGTCGGATCTTAGGGCAAAACCATAACATATGAGCCAAATCCGCACAGGGACAGGAACATCTACGACAGACTATAACTTGTTCTGGATAAAATCTAGATAATTTAGCCGGAGTTAGATAGAAATTATTAATTAATTTCAAATGAGATTCTTTCCAACTGACCGATATAGGGTACCCAGAAACTAAAGACAGACTATCTGATATTGTATCTACATCAGAAGTTGCAATAATCGACCTCCAAAAAAATACATAATTTATCCATCGCTAGAATACTTTGTTTAGAGAGCATAATATCATAAATGAGGTATATTGACGTGTCTCCTTCTCTAAATTTCTGCACGCATATCTTAATTTCTGTCCAGTCAGCCAAAGGAAAAGCATACCATTTCTGGGAAGAGACATAATGCCGGATCTGGAAATACGCATATTGATTCCGGGAAGGGAGAGCGAAAAGTTGGCGTAAGGTTGCCCAGGGAAGAATTCGTAAGTCAGCACTTAACACTTGATGTATATCTTTAAGTCCCTTGTCCTGCCAATCTCTGAACACTTTCTGATCTATACTAGGGGTAAACAATGGATTACCCTGAATCGGCAAAAATTCAGAGAATAGAGGGTCGATTTTAAGGACCTGTCCAGCTTTGTGCCATGCAGATATTATATTCTTAAATGAACACAATGTTCTGACATGTAGGGGAAGATTTTGAGGTGGACAATGCAGGAGGGCACTCAATGACCATGGGGTAACCAAATATTGTTCAAGTTCATACGAAGTTACAATGTTTGATTTGGCAATCCAATCAAAAGCAAATTTCAGTAAAGTTGCCAGATTATAGAATTTAATATTAGGGAGAGCCAAGCCGGCTGCTGAGAATTTATTGGATAGTCTGTTAATCGATAATCGTGACTTTTTGCCTTTCCAAATAAATTTAGAAAACCATGACGCTAGACTATTTAGGTCTTTATTTAGTATAAATAATGGTAAGTTTTGAATCAAATATAAAATGCGTGGAAAAATTATAGTCTTAATAAGACTAATAGAGGCTAAGATAGATAGTGGAAAGGTCCTCCAAAGATCTAAGTCCTCTTTGATCTTCTGAAGAAGAGATGAGAAATTTTCCCGATACCAAAGTTTCGGATTTTTATTTATTTCAAGGCCTAAATATTTAATACTTCTCACTATTCGAAACTTAGTTGGAGTTAACTTCCAATCTTCTCTACCAAGCCACATAATTTCACTCTTATTTAAATTAATCTCATACCCGGAAAAAGAGCTGAATTCGTCTAACACTTGGACTATTTCTGGAATCGCAGAAGCAGTATTCTGCATAAATATTAGCATATCGTCTGCATATAATAATAGTTTTAACCTTTGAGCTCAAACTGATATCCCCTTTAGCACATCTCTTAACCGAACTGCCAATGGTTCTAGAGCAATGTTAAATAAGAGGGGGGACAGTGGACATCCCTGTCTCGTACCCCTCTGTAGAACAATTGGTGCTGACACTGTTTGATCAATCAGAAGAGAAGAGCTTGGTTTCCAATAAATTTTCCTAATAACTTTAACAAAGTTATCTGAAAAACCAAATTTAGAGAGTGATGAAAAGAGATGGGGCCAGGATATACTGCCGAATGCTTTAACAGCATCCAAAGTTAACACTGCTCTATCCTCCAACTCACTATGATCTTTAGGTTGCTCACAGTTCCACGTGTAGTCCACCAGCGTAATTAATTTCCGGATATTTTTCGTCGGATTCCGAGCAGTCATAAAACCAGCCTGGTCAGGGTGAATAAGATTATCAAGACAGTAAGAGAGTCTAGTAGACAAGACTGATGCCAGGATTTTATAGTCAGCGTTGAGCACTGAGATTGGTCTATAAAATGCAGGATCCTTAGGATCCTTACCTTTTTTTAGAATTAAGGAGATATTGGCAGCAGCGAAGAGATTGGAAATAGGATTATCAGAGGAGAAGTAATAATTAAAAAGTTTTACTAGGATAGGAATAATCTCCTCAGCTAATATCTTATAATATTCTGCAGGAAACCCATCTGGGCCTGCTGCTTTGCTCATCTTAGATGCTTTAATAGCTTCAACAACCTCTTTGCTGCTGATCGGAGCATTCAACAGCTCCATATTTTCTTGTTGGATTCTAGGAACCTTGGTCTTAGCCCAAAAAGTCTCTTGATTCTTTATATTTATCGGGGTCTCTGTATATAACTTTTGGTAATATTCAAAAAAAACATTAGATATATTATTAGTGTCATTGTAGAGCGTATCGTCCACCTGTATCACAGGAATAAAATTCCTCTTTTTTCTAGTCTTAACCAATCTAGCCAAATTTTTTGCCGAGCAGCCATGGAAGCTCCTAAACCGTAGGTTGATTTTATTTTCTTCTTCCTGGTGTTTTTGTAAAAGAAAAACATCTCTCTCCTTCCTCATCTCTAAATATTTAGACCAGTTATACATCGAGCGGCTCGAGTGGTAGGTTTTATAAGCATTCCTAACTTGATTAGTTAGTTGAAATTCCCGTGCCTTTTTTTTCTTATTAAGTGTAACCAAATAAGCCTTAATAGCACCACGCAGGACAGCCTTAGAAGCCTCCCAAAAGGTTTCAATTTTCTGTAAATGGGCAATGTTAAATTGGCAATAGTCCTTCCAACTTTGCTTTAACCAAAGTGTAAACCTTGGATTATTGCTAAGATAGCGAGGAAAGAAAAACACAGGGCCTTTCATATTAGACCTATCCTGCCAGTCCAACCCCAAAGAAATAATAGCTTGATCTGTTACAATGATTTCTCCGATTTCAGTCTCTGAATGCCAGATAGACAGACCTCCCGAAATTAGAAACAAATCTATTCGAGAGAAAGTTCTATGTACTTTGGACTCACAGGAAAACCGTTGCTTGTCTGGGTTAAGATTCCGCCAAATATCCCACAGTTGCAATTTCCGACAAAAGTTACTAAAATACTTGGAGCTTCTCCTATTCTCTAAGACATTCTTTTGTGAGAAACGGTCCAAGTCCGCACACATAACCATGTTAAAATCGCCCCCCAATATAAGATTCTGCTGAACAAAAGGAAATAACTTGACTTTGATATTATCCCAAAATTCAATTTTAAACTTATTAGGACCATAGATGTTACAGAGAATGAACTCCATATTATTAATGACAATTTGTATGATGATATAACGACAGTCCGAATCCATTTCTTTAAAAGATATTTTATAATCTAAGGATTTATTAATTAAAATAGCTACACCACATTTCCTTCTTATGGATTATGTGGCTATTACCTCACCAACCCATTTAATTTTCAATTTATTGGCTTCCTGGCTAATTAAATGTGTCTCCTGTAGGAATACAATGTCAGGCTTATATTCTTTAATGAACACAATGTTCTGACATGTAGGGGAAGATTTTGAGGTGGACAATGCAGGAGGGCACTCAATGACCATGGGGTAACCAAATATTGTTCAAGTTCATACGAAGTTACAATGTTTGATTTGGCAATCCAATCAAAAGCAAATTTCAGTAAAGTTGCCAGATTATAGAATTTAATATTAGGGAGAGCCAAGCCGGCTGCTGAGAATTTATTGGATAGTCTGTTATTCGATAATCGTGACTTTTTGCCTTTCCAAATAAATTTAGAAAACCATGACGCTAGACTATTTAGGTCTTTATTTAGTATAAATAATGGTAAGTTTTGAAGCAAATATAAAATGCGTGGAAAAATTATAGTCTTAATAAGACTAATAGAGGCTAAGATAGATAGTGGAAAGGTCCTCCAAAGCTCTAAGTCCTCTTTGATCTTCTGAAGAAGAGATGAGAAATTTTCCCGATACCAAAGTTTCGGATTTTTATTTATTTCAAGGCCTAAATATTTAATACTTCTCACTATTCGAAACTTAGTTGGAGTTAACTTCCGATCTTCTCTACCAAGCCACATAATTTCACTCTTATTTAAATTAATCTCATACCCGGAAAAAGAGCTGAATTCGTCTAACACTTGGACTATTTCTGGAATCACAGAAGCAGTATTCTGCATAAATATTAGCATATCGTCTGCATATAATAATAGTTTTAACCTTTGAGCTCAAACTGATATCCCCTTTAGCACATCTCTTAACCGAACTGCCAATGGTTCTAGAGCAATGTTAAATAAGAGGGGGGACAGTGGACATCCCTGTCTCGTACCCCTCTGTAGAACAATTGGTGCTGACACTGTTTGATCAATCAGAAGAGAAGAGCTTGGTTTCCAATAAATTTTCCTAATAACTTTAACAAAGTTATCTGAAAAACCAAATTTAGAGAGTGATGAAAAGATATGGGGCCAGGATATACTGTCGAATGCTTTAACAGCATCCAAAGTTAACACTGCTCTATCCTCCAACTCACTATGATCTTTAGGTTGCTCACAGTTCCACGTGTAGTCCACCAGCGTAATTAATTTCCGGATATTTTTCATCGGATTCCGAGCAGTCATAAAACCAGCCTGGTCAGGGTGAATAAGATTATCAAGACAGTAAGAGAGTCTAGTAGACAAGACTGATGCCAGGATTTTATAGTCAGCGTTGAGCACTGAGATTGGTCTATAAAATGCAGGATCCTTAGGATCCTTACCTTTTTTTAGAATTAAGGAGATATTGGCAGCAGCGAAGAGATTGGAAATAGGATTATCAGAGGAGAAGTAATAATTAAAAAGTTTTACTAGGATAGGAATAATCTCCTCAGCTAATATCTTATAATATTCTGCAGGAAACCCATCTGGGCCTGCTGCTTTGCTCATCTTAGATGCTTTAATAGCTTCAACAACCTCTTTGCTGCTGATCGGAGCATTCAACAGCTCCATATTTTCTTGTTGGATTCTAGGAACCTTGGTCTTAGCCCAAAAAGTCTCTTGATTCTTTATATTTATCGGGGTTTCTGTATATAACTTTTGGTAATATTCAAAAAAAACATTAGATATATTATTAGTGTCATTGTAGATCGTATCGTCCACCTGTATCACAGGAATAAAATTCCTCTTTTTTCTAGTCTTAACCAATCTAGCCAAATTTTTTGCCGAGCAGCCATGGAAGCTCCTAAACCGTAGGTTGATTTTATTTTCTTCTTCCTGGTGTTTTTGTAAAAGAAAAACATCTCTCTCCTTCCTCATCTCTAAATATTTAGACCAGTTATACATCGAGCGGCTCGAGTGGTAGGTTTTATAAGCATTCCTAACTTGATTAGTTAGTTGAAATTCCCGTGCCTTTTTTTTCTTATTAAGTGTAACCAAATAAGCCTTAATAGCACCACGCAGGACAGCCTTAGAAGCCTCCCAAAAGTTTTCAATTTTCTTTAAATGGGCAATGTTAAATTGGCAATAGTCCTTCCAACTTTGCTTTAACCAAAGTGTAAACCTTGGATTATTGCTAAGATAGCGAGGAAAGAAAAACACCGGGCCTTTCATATTAGACCTATCCTGCCAGTCCAACCCCAAAGAAATAATAGCGTGATCTGTTACAGTGATTTCTCCGATTTCAGCCTCTGAACGCCAGATAGACAGACCTCCCGAAATTAGAAACAAATCTATTCGAGAGAAAGTTCTATGTACTTTGGACTCACAGGAAAACCGTCGCTTGTCTGGGTTAAGATTCCGCCAAATATCCCACAGTTGCAATTTCAGACAAAAGTTACTAAAATACTTGGAGCTTTTCCTATTCTCTAAGACATTCTTTTGTGAGAAACGGTCCAAGTCCGCACACATAACCATGTTAAAATCGCCCCCCAATATAAGATTCTGCTGAACAAAAGGAAATAACTTGACTTTGATATTATCCCAAAATTCAATTTTAAACTTATTAGGACCATAGATGTTACAGAGAATGAACTTCATATTATTAATGACAATTTGTATGATGATATAACGACAGTCCGAATCCATTTCTTTAAAAGATATTTTATAATCTAAGGATTTATTAATTAAAATAGCTACACCACATTTCCTTCTTATGGATTCTGTGGCTATTACCTCACCAACCCATTTAATTTTCAATTTATTGGCTTCCTGGCTACTTAAATGTGTCTCCTGTAGGAATACAATGTCAGGCTTCTCTTTTGCCAATGTTTTGATAATTAGTTTACGTTTTAGTGGTGAGGATATCCCCCCCCCCCCCACGTTCCAAGAAACAATCTTAAGCTGCATAAGTTCCTACAGATTTATCGTCCGGCGGGCCCTGCGGGGAAGGGGGAAGGGGAGAGAAAAAAAAAAAAAGGGAAAAAGAGGATACCTACATTATAATCTAAAAAAAATAATCCAAGATAGACATATAGCTTTAGTTCCCACTATGCCTTCCATTTAGACCTTACATTAACTCAAGAAGAATAGCTACAAGAGCTACAATTATTTGTCACTTAATAATTTTTTGACCTCTCCCACCTCTCGATAAGTTCTTCTGACACCGTTATGTTCAACAATTATATTGGCAGGATAAACCATCCAGGCACTAAAGCCTTTATTAATAAGTTGCGACCTTATCCTGAAAGTTGAGAACTCTAAAAATACACATTCTGTTTTGAGGCAAACCTTCAGGTTGGGATTTCTTAGAGCCAGCTCTATGAGCTCTCTCTATAGCAATTGGGAGCAGTTGCTGTGAAAAACCTAAAGCCTGTGGTATTACACAAGATGTAAATTGGAGTAGATCCCCATATTCCGGGGTCTCGGGGAGGCCAATAATTTGAATATTATTGCGTCTGGAACGATCCTCCAGATCGTCCAGACGACCTTGCAGGTCGGCAATTTTAGCGTCCTGTTTAGTTATAATAGTACCTTGCACAGTAACTTGGTCTTCAACTTCAGAGACTCTATTCTCAACCTCTAACATTCTGTTTGAAAATTGTTTTACTTCTGTAGAGAGATTAGATATTATTGTAGAGATTGAACCTAGTTCATTCTTAATAATCTCAAATTGGGGCGTAAATAGATCTGTTAGGTGTGTGATCAACATCTGAGTATCACATATATTAGGCAATATCTCATTAGAGCACACAGTGAACCAATCACAGGAGGCATCTATGTGCAGCTACCAATCAGCCGCCACTAAGCATATCTAGATATGCTTTTCAGCAAAGAATATCAAGAGAATGAAGCAAAATAAATAATAGAAGTAAATTAGAAAGGTGTTTATAATTGTATGCTATTTCTAAATCATGAAAGAAAAAATTTGGGTTTCATGTCCCTTTAATGATAGGAATTTTATTTAGGTTTCTTTTAATTATATTTAAGTTAGGGGGGGTTGGGTTAGGGTTAGACTTATATTTAGGGG
>NC_069509.1:16262598-16362598 GCF_027579735.1 Bombina bombina | reverse complement strand
ATATACATAGATATTTATGTGTTACTATGTGTATATACATATATATTTATGTGTTACTATGTGTATATACATATATATTTATGTGTTAGTATGTGTATATACATATATATGTATGTGTTAGTATGTGTATATTCATATATATTTATGTGTTAGTATGTGTATATACATATATATTTATGTGTTATTATGTGTATATACATATATATTTATGTGTTAGTATGTGTATATACATATATATTTATGTGTTAGTATGTGTATATACAGATATATTTATGTGTTATTATGTGTATATACATATATATTTATGTGTTATTATGTGTATATACATATATATTTATGTGTTAGTATGTGTATATACATATATATTTATGTGTTAGTATGTGTATATACATATATATTTATGTGTTATTATGTGTATATACATAAATATTTATGTGTTATTATGTGTATATACATATATATTTATGTGTTATTATGTGTATATACATATATATTTATGTGTTATTATGTGTATATACATAAATATTTATGTGTTAGTATGTGTATATACATATATATTTATGTGTTACTATGTGTATATACATATATATTTATGTGTTATTATGTGTATATACATAAATATTTATGTGTTACTATGTGTGTATATACATATATATTTATGTGTTACTATGTGTATATACATATATATTTATGTGTTATTATATGTATATACATATATATTTATGTGTTATTATGTGTATATACATATATATTTATGTGTTAGTATGTGTATATACATACATATTTATGTGTTATTATGTGTATATACATATATATTTATGTGTTACTATGTGTATATACATATATATTTATGTGTTATTATGTGTATATACATATATATTTATGTGTTACTATGTGTATATACATATATATTTATGTGTTAGTATGTGTATATACATATATATTTATGTGTTACTATGTGTATATACATATATATTTATGTGTTAGTATGTGTATATACATATATATTTATGAGTTAATATGTGTATATAAATATATACAGAAAAGCAGACGTTATGGTTAAACCATAACTAGTGTAAAGCACTCAGATAACTATGATGACATACAAAAAAACAAATGCAATAGACAGATGTATTATAAATGTTATTAATAAAAACCGTACTGCTGGTGTTAAAAGAAAGCCGTATCTCTAACACGCTTTCAATATTAAACAGATAAAACATACACAAGAGAAATCATAAGCACACAGGTAATACACAAATAAATGTCCCACTGAATTTAAAGGGAGATTCTACACCAGAATTTTTTTTGTTTTAAAAGATAGATAATCCCTTTATTACCCATTCCCCAGTTTTGCATAACCAACACAGTTATATTAATATACTTTTAACCTCTGTGATTATCTTGTATCTAAGCCTCTGCAAACTGCACCTTTATTTCAGTTCTTTTGACAGACTTGCAGTCTAGCCAATCAGTGCCTGCTCCCAGATAACTTCTTGTGCATGAGCACAGTGTTATCTATATGAAACACATGAACTAACACCCTCTAGTGGTGAAAAACTGTTAAAATGCATTCTGAAAAGAGGTGGCCTTCAAGGTCTAAGAAATTAGCATATGAACCTCCTAGGTTAAGCTTTCAACTAAGAATACCAAGAGTACAAAGCAAAATTGGTGATAAAAGTAAATTTGAAAATTGTTTAAAATGACATGCCCTATCTGAATCATGAAAGTTTATTTTGGACTAGACTGTCCCTTTAAGCAAACACCAGTTTCAGAAGCATGGCCCTGTCATTCTGTTATCCCAAAAGAAACACGCAGTAGGGAGGAGAGCAACTGGTGTTTGCTTAAAGATGTTAGAGGGTCACCCCAAACCTATTGGATATACAGTATATGCAGTAGGCACATACTGTTCCCTTGTGTGGAGTGCACAGAACTGTTTTTTAGACTGGACAATTTAATGCACGCAGCTTTTTCCTACCTCTCAACTCAAACCACTTGATGAACTGGATGCGCCAGATGCATGGTGGGAAACAAAAAAATAGGGCCATCTTTCTCAGCTAAATAAGATTTTATGCATCAAGTGGGAATTAGTTTGAATGTATACGTGCAGTGAGAACCAGTCCTTTTTCTCCCTCCCTGGGCAGAGCATTCCAGTTACCCCATAGGATTAAGGTAAAGTTTGGTATATTCCCATTTTACTCATTGACTTTGGTGATCAACTGTGGATACGCTAGCCTGTTGGAACTTAGACCGGTTATAGACCTACGAAACATCATTTGTGGGATATTGATTTGTGTGTCACCCAAGTGTTTATGTTTTTTCTTGTGTATTATATATATATATATATATATATATATGTATATATATATATATATATTTATTTATATGATTTCCCTATAATATTTGTAAACAACATATAGAACCCCTTACCTGTGACAGGACCATGATTTGTTATGATTCAGATCCTCGCATACAAATCAGTATATAAGCTCGCTCTTCCAAACCTCTTAAGATCAATTTAAATGTAAAAATTCCCTGGCTCATTTTCTAAAAGTGATTAAACAACTATTGAGAATATTCAAATCAGTAGAGAATAATTTCACAATAAGCAAATAAATAAATAAAGTATCTGTTAATATTATATTTGATGTGCATGGTATCAAAATATTCTACATTATATTTCAATACATATTTTGGGTAATGAGAATTAAATGCAAATATGGAAATATTGATTGTGGGGCATATTTATCCGAATGGAGCTTGATGCCCCTTGTTTCCGGCGAGCCAACAGAAGTTATGAAGCAGCGGACAGAAATCAACCCCGAATACGATCAGGTTGATTGACACCCCTGCTAGCGGCCGATTGGCCGCAAATCTGCAGGGGGCAGCATTCACAAGAATTGCTGGTACAATGATAAATGCTGACAGCGTATGCTGTTGGCATTTATTAATGTTGCGGCGGACATGATATGCTACTTCGTATCATGTCTGCTCGCAAAATCATAAATATGCTTCAGTATCTCATCCACTCCTTTGTAAGAAGTGGATAATTGATATCCAATTGTTTAACTGGAGATATTTTGTGTTGCTATCTCTAGGGGGAGCACAAGCTCCATTTGAATCATATCAAAATGTGTGCAAAAACAGGCAAATATCAATAAACTATTAAATGTACTGATCAATGATTGATCCAACCTATATCTAATTGTGAATAGTGCGTAATACTAAATTATATATTGTGACTATGATATCCTAAAATATACAGATAATGGGCTAGATTACGCTAACTCCGCTCAATTTCAGCTCTTTGCTTGCATCAGGAAGTGCATACTACAAGTTGAAAGTAAAGTGTTTTCGCTCAAACTAACCCAACACATGCAAAAAGCCAAAGTTAGAATATCCAGACTGCTTTAACATACTCCCACATAGCCTTCAATAGAGCGAGCAAAGCGGGGAAAAATCTAACACCCATACTCACACTAACCTGAATTGCCATAAGCCCCCTACTCTAATAACCCCTAAACCACCACATAGCCCACTGCAAAGTACCCCACTACACTGTTAACCCCTAAACCACCACATAGCCTACAGCAAATTACCCCAATACACTATTAACCATAAAACATCACATAGCCTACAGCAAAGTAACCAGCTACATTAATAATCCCTAAATTACCACACTATCTGTGTAAAAGAGGACAGCGCAAAGGGACACAATTCAAGGCAGTTTTATTAACAGATGCAACACTTCAATACAAGTTCTACTTACAAACAGTAAGTTCTTTCAAGCATTTCACAATTTATGTTGTCAACATATAGGGTCTCTGTCCGCTGATACAGGTCGCCACGGTTAACAGATGATTCTGGCAGGGGATGTTTTCCTCCCGAACTCAGCATACAACAGCAGGGCACCTTCTCCAGCAGCGGACTCGACCGATAAGCTCAACGCGTTTCCCCCGGAGTACGCCCAGGCTTTTTCAAGAGCAGGATGTTTCAACAGGGGTGTGTGTCTCTATTTTAAGCCAAAGATCACTTCCCATTGGCCGGTGTTTTAACCAATCAAAGGCTAGCTACTCTTACACACCCACATCACACTGAATAGTATTATATTATATTTTATCCCATTGAATAGTTCTTTTAAAGAATCAATTTATTTTATATTTATTTTTCATTTTCATTTTTATTGTTGTCATATCTATTTTAATCATAATATATACTTATGGCATCTGAATATAGATTTGGAGATTACACATCTAGAACATCTAGAGAAAGGTCTACTAACCTTCTATTAGGAGGGGAGGGTACTAAAATGAATAACAATGATGTTAACCCTAAAGATCTGTTTTCCAAGCTAGAAGACCTGTTATTAAGTGATATGAAAGAATGGCAAGACCTTCTCCTATTGGTCAATTATATATTACATGATGTGGTTCCAAGAGGTTTAAGGTTCTTTAAACAACATGTTTTTAAATTAGATGAAGTGGAATTTATAACTGATTGGGAAAAAGTCTTTCACACCTGTTCTATTACCCTAATTAACATTTTAATTAAATATAGGGAATTTAGACTTAAACATCTAGAAGAGGAAATTAATGAAGTGGTGGATAAGGTACAAATATATAAAGATGATGAAAATTGGATTAATTTAAATGTTAACATACAAAATAGGACAGCTAAGTATGAGAAAGAGTTGAAATCCAAAAAACAAAATAAATTAGTTAGGGATATCAAGGATTTAAAAAATAATGAAAGATATACCTATCATAAAAAGACTGGGACAGAAGGAGAATTGCCTCAGTCAGGAGATAGTAATTTAGAAAAGGTGCAGTCTGTTCCTAATCAAATTGTAACCCCTGGACCAAGTTCTAGCTATCAGAATGGGTCTAATAATAATGTATTGAAAAAACAGAGGTCAGCTAATGGAAATTGGAAAGGATCTTATAATATTAAAAATAGTTATAATAAATCTTACGGTAAAGTGGATGATAGTAAATATTCCAGGAACCATAATGAGTTTGGAAATTTCAATGGTAATAGAGAGTATTTAGGAAATGGAAACTATATAAGAATTCCAAATACTAATAATAAAAAACAGGGTAGTAACAATAATAACTACTATCATACATATAATAGATTTGAAAGCCTATATCCCACTAATGGTAATGAAACGCGTTGAGCTTATCGGTCGAGTCCGCTGCTGGAGAAGGTACCCTGCTGTTGTATGCTGAGTTCGGGAGGAAAACATCCCCTGCCAGAATCATCTGTTAACCGTGGCGACCTGTATCAGCGGACAGAGACCCTATATGTTCACAACATAAATTGTGAAATGCTTGAAAGAACTTACTGTTTGTAAGTAGAACTTGTATTGAAGTGTTGCATCTGTTAATTAAACTGCCTTGAATTGTGTCCCTTTGCGCTGTCCTCTTTTACACAGATCGTTTGTCCACTTGCTTGTATGACCGGTGTGAGGAGAAACACACAGGGATAGAGAACGGCGGCAGCTAGACTGATAGGGATTTAAAGAAGCAGCACTTGGAAATTACTCAGTGTGCCTACTGTTTGCATTTACATCCTCCGTTGCTAGTTAGGAGGCTACAGAGCCGTAAGACTGTTTTGTTCACATTATATATTGATTTCTTTAAAGCGCTGCTTACTACTTCTGCAAGTACCTAAATTACCACACACCCACATTGCAAAATACCCCTCTACACTATTAACCCCTGAACCACCACACCCCCTTTGTAAAATACCCACTAACCTCTAAACCCTCTAATCAGCTAACACCCCTAACACTCCTAACCTAACACCCCCTAACTAACAAAAAAATAACATTACTGGGGGAAAAAATAACATTACAGGAAATTAAAAAAAACTACCACTACAGATGTAATATTAGAAAAAAGAAAAAAATATTTAATAGGATGTAACAGTCCATATAATAACAGTAATTATTTTGTTACAACAAGGCAGCTACACTTGAGGCAGTAGGTTTCAAAGTCACTCTGTAAACAAACAAAAAAAAGAAGAGAAGGGGCGCTTCATAGTGTAACCTTGCTTGTAAACAGGTTTTATTAAAAGGAAAGAATCTCACTCACAGTTTAAGTTGGCACCTTAAGCAAATAGGGGCTGGAAAAGCAGGTTGACACAGTGGTCAGTTCGCTAAGGCCACATTAGAACAGCTCAATCTTGGGGGTCCAGATCTTTTGCAGGGATGCAGTCAAGATGATTCTTATATAGCGCTCCCAGTTTAGCAGACAGCGATCAGCATATTTTCCAGATAAATCTAGTTGGTAGTTGCATTAATAAAATAAAATAAAATAAAACTCCAAAAAATGCAGATAGTGCATGAAAAAACAAAGTTGAGTGCACACCCTGATAATAAACCGTAATGCTAGCATTCATAAAGTTGAAAATTTCTCATCATAAAAATGCTGTTTCATCAAGGTTTAGAAATGGAATCAGTAAACCGAAGACAATAATATCCAATGGGTAATGAAAGATGTGCAGAGTGGTCGGATCCAGTCCAAAAATAAGAAAAGCAATGGTGGTGGATTGTCCATATAACAGCAATAAGGTCAGCTAGCTAGTTAACAAATACAGAATCAGAAGTGAGAGCATTTAGGAGCATGAAATAAAGAAATGTCTAAGAAGAAGGCTATCAGCAGGCTGTTATTTAGGCACAGGGCCACTAGAGTATTTGTGTATTGTTTGTGCTTGGCTCTATCTATGGAAATATATAAGGTGGATTTATTCCAGGGCTCAAGTGGGAAAGAGAAAACCCAAGTCTCACTTAGTCTACAAGCATGGAGTACACTGAACTGCAGACATGTATGCCTGGATTATAGCATTTATCCTACCCACTGTATCAATATGTTGGTAACCTATGTCCACAAACCTAGAACTGACATTGATGACCATGAGTGGTCAAACATTTGCTCATTTGACTCATTTGCAATCAAAATGCCTTAACATTCAAATAAAAGTATTTAATAAATGAATATCTTTCAGACTTGTTTAGTCAAATTTCTCAATAGATGTCTGAATGCATTGGTGCTTCTTTAGACCATATATGAACTTTGGTATCATCCTAACAATGAAATGTGAATGTCAAAATCAAAATCAAATCTATGTAAATATTGTATAGAAGATCAGGTACAATATTATACCTAATATGTCCCTGTGATCTAATGCTTCTAAATGATCAGTATAAGGGGTGCCTCCATAGCATGGGATACACGCTACGATCAGCGTGTATCTCATGCTGCTACTGTGTCATTTTTTTTAATGCATTTTGTTTATTGCATTTCCCCTTATTTGCCCCTGATTGCCCCTTATTTACCCCATATATCCCCTGATTGTCCCTGATGTCCGCTGATTGCCCCTGATATCCCCTGATTGCTTCTGATGTCTCCTGATATCCCCTGATATCCCCTGATTGCCCCTGATAGGCCCTTATTGCTTCTAATAGCCCCTGATTGCCCTAATAGCCCCTGATATCCCCTGATTGCTCCTGATATCCCCTGATTGCCCCTGATATCTCCTGATTGCCCCCTGATTGCCCCTGATATCCCCTGATTGCCTCTGATATCCCCTGATTGCCCCTTTTATCCCCTGATTGCCCCTGATAGCCCCAGATATCCCCTGGTTGCTCTTGATATCTCCTGATTGCCCCTGATAGCCCCAGATTGCCCCTAATTGCCCCTGATTGCCCCTGATAGTCCCTGATTGCCCTTGATAGACCATGATTGCCCCTGATTGCTGTTGATCGATGTGAGGCTATTCAGTAACAGATTAGTAGCAGCCATCTATGACTGTTACTAAGTATACAGTCACTGTATCTGCCAATCACAGTGACTGTATACTTCGCAGCTGCCTGGCTACTAGCAGCTTGCAAAGCATGCTGTATCAGGCTAGTGGGCTGTCATGGATGTCTCAGGAGTGATCACTTTGACAGCCAGTCAAAATTATCATATGTCATAAATGGCAAGCCATTGTTTTGTAAACAATGGCATGTCTTGCCCTCCTCATCTCTCTCTGTCTGCAGTCTGGTTTTCTGACAGACAGAGAGAGACATGTGACCTATTGCTCCCAGTCAAAGCTATTATTAGTTAAAAGCCTAATTATTTTTTTTTTAAATAAAATATTTTAATTTCTGTATTATTGCAGCTTAGTCTGTATTTGTGGGTTTATAATTTTCACCCTACTCTGCAGCTCATCCTAAATTTTGTTTCTGCCCTTTCCCAAATTTTATTTTGTGTTTTTTTAGGGGCTTTTGGGTTATGCCATCCTGGTATCTGACTCAGATGTCACTGACACGGCATCAGATTTTGATTCAGGCCAGTACGGTGACACAGACAGTACTGTTTCAGATAGTGTCACTGAGGCCCCTGAATCTGTCCCTGGGGGTCCGGCCCCTAAAAGACCAGCTACGGCCCCAGTGATGATGCAGCCTGAGTACCGCCAAATGCCACATCCCCAGAAATCCCCACTTTTAGTGCCCACCCTGGTGTAAATTTGGATATGGCAAATTTTACACCAATTCAGTATCTAAACATATTTTTGGGGGAAGATATTATGCAAAGAATAGCCTCCCATACAAATATATATGCTGCCCAATACCTTGCTTCACACCCCACAAGTTATATTGCTAAATCTATTTGCTGGTACCCAACAGATACTACAGAATTTAAAAGATTCTGTGCCCTGACCCTATGTATTGGTATTATAAAAAAACACTACGCTTTTTCTGGAGCAAATGCCCAGTTTTAGAGACCCCCATATTCTCACATACAATGTCAAGAGCACTGTTGCACTTTATGCATTTTAGAAACAACAGTATTCTCCCCCCTAAAGATCACCCCAATTTTTGCAGATTTAATAAAATTTGCCCCCTTATTGCCCATTTGCAGACAAAGTTTGCTGAGGCACACACACCATAAAATATATATCAATAGATAAGTCCTTGATTAAATTTAAGGGGAAGCTGTGGTTTAAACTTTGATAGAGTGGAAGTGGGTATACCTGGGTCTGTTGGGTAATATGAGGGTAAGCAAGCCACCTTGACCCTCCTGGTTGCCCAGACTTTCTTGGAACCAGTGCCAAAATAATCTGGGACCTACTTAACCCCCTTTTGAACAAAGGGTACCATTTATATTTGGATACTTTTTATACTAGTGTTCCTTTGTTCCGCATTCTTTATTGTTTAGATACCTTGGCCTGTGGGACAATAGGCAAAAATCAAAAGGGATTCCCAAAAGAATTGTCCGATAAGTATTAAACATGGGGGGCTACCTCAGCATTGCGCCAGGAGGAGATGCTGGCAGTAAAATTTAGGGATTAATAGGTTGTGCTCATGATTACAACAATCTATGACAAGAGCACTGTCCCTGTCACTGTCCATGATAAAGCTGAGGTTCTAAGAAAACCAGTGTGCTTTAGGGCATATAAACATATGGGCGGTGTTGATCTTGCCAATCAATTACTGCAGCCATACCTTGCTATAAGGAAGACCATGGCCTGGTATAAAAAGGTTGAAATTTATATGATGCACATTGCAACATACAATTCATATATTTTGTTTAAAAAAACAGCCCTGGAAAGATACCTACCTTCCTCCAGTATCAGCTCAAGATAGTAGAAGGGATTTTGCCTCATCAAGCACCTGGTACTGTAAGGACTGCACATTTAATTTTTAAAATTCCCCCAACTTCAAATAAGGCAAAGCCCTAAAGGCGCTGCAGAGTGTGTTCACGTAGGGGTAAAAGGACAGTGTAAGGTTGCGGGAGGTGTCTGGAACTCAGAATGCAGGAATAAGAACTAAAAACAAGAAAGTCTTTCTAGAGTAACCTTTACTGAAGAAATTGTATGCAGAGACAGATTAAACAAACAGAGAACAATACTGTGCCAGAATAAATCTTACAATGCAACTTCAAACAAAAGTCTCTCAACAAGCACAGAACTCAGTGAGTACTGTTGGTAAGCTATTTAGTGAAATGTCCAGAAACAAAATAGCATATGTAAGTAGGTACAAGTCTCTCAACAAGCGCAGAACTCAGTGAGTACTGTTGGTAAGATATTTAGTGAAATGTCCAGAAACAAGATAGCATATGTAAGTAGGTACAAGTCTCTCAACAAGCGCAGAACTCAGTGAGTACTGTTGGTAAGATATTTAGTGAAATGTCCAGAAACAAGATAGCATATGTAAGTAGGTACAAGTCTCTCAACAAGCGCAGAACTCAGTGAGTACTGTTGGTGAGGTAGTTTATGAAATGTCCAGTAACAAGATAGCATATGTAAGTAGGTACAAGTCTCTCAACAAGCACAGAACTCAGGGAGTACTGTTGGTGAGGTAGTTTATGAAATGTCCAGGAACAAGATAGCATATGTAAATAGACACAAGTTTCAGCTGTAGAATAAACAGATGGATTCTCAATACCTGTTAGACAGGTGCAGAGAAAATAATGCACTGCCCTTCAAAATGAAGCTGACTGTATGTGTAGTAACTGAGAAATGAATATAAATATATCCTATATGGGCATAGCTGGACTCTTTTCTATATACAGTATGTATTGGGTTAAGAGTTAAATGTATAAAAGTTTTAAAAAGTAAATCATTTTAATGAGTAAAAATTAGATCAATCTGTGATATATGGTATTTGAAAATCAGAATATTCACAAATCGCATCACATATATATGTACCTATAAATCACATAAAATCACACAGTCACATAGGGTCGCACCAAAAGAACAAAGTATGTCGTAAATATAGTAAGTTAAAAGTCCATAAAAAGTATGTTAAAATGCAATAAGCATTAAGAGTTGTTAATGCATTAAGCGTCAGGTTAAAATAAGTTGAGACAGGTGCTTTGTTGTTGCCAGTTAGCTACAGACAAATGGACAACAAAAAAATATCACCGGGTACTGTTGTTTAGTGTCCCAACATGGATTAGAAAGTCAGGATATCCACTTTCACCTTGCGTCGTCTTAGGGTATCCAGGAACTGTGTTGCTTTCTCCAATGTGCTGTAAGCCATTTTTTCAGCATGTAGCGTGTAGTCACAATACAACTACGGATGCCGTAACGGACCAAAAACCTGTAGATAATAGAGCAACGCGTTTCAGCTTTAACAAGCCTTTCTTAAGCTCTATCCTGACAGCATATCCTAGCCTTATTTATTCCCATATTCTTAAAGGGATATAATGTTGTTTCAAAGGGGCATATGTAAGAATAGTGTTTAAACTTTCAGAGGAAATTTGAAACGAATGAGGAAAAATTGAATTTTAAAAATGAGTTCTAGAGTATTTAATCTAAAAAGAATTTTATATTAAAAGGAAGTATAATATAATCTTGTTTCATAGGGGGTTTGAAAGAATAAAATATAGTACTCATAGTATTTTCACTTTCAGAGAAAGTTGAGACAAATAAGGGAATTTTTGGAAAGGAAATATTTATAATGAATTCTAGAGTATTTCATACTCAGAACATTTGATAATGAAAATATATATATTAAACATAAAAAAAAAATATTAAAAAAAATGTTTAAAAATGTTTCTTTTGAATAAAAAATCTTTTAAAAGTCAAAATGGGTAATTTGAATCACAAAATTGTATAGAAGCGGTTATAAATAGGGATTAGGATATACTTTACAATAAAAAACTGATTATATTATAATATACATATTATTCTATAATACAAATTAGTTCATAAAAAAACATACATGTAAGTAAAAAAATGTGTATATGAGCATAATTGTTAATATTCAGTATAGAGCTTCTCTAAAAGATGACACCCTAAATCTAATTCTAGGTTTAGACCCTTTGGGTTTAGTGTTCCTAACTGAAATATCCATCTTCTTTCTTTAAAATTTCATTATGGAGATTGCCCCCTCTCCAGTTACGTAAACATCTATCAATGCCCATAAATTTAAAATAATTTAGGTTTGCTCCATTACAATTGAAAAAGTGTTTGGGGACAGGTAGGTCGTTGCTTCTCTCTGTGTCATGATGTTCTATTGAAAGTATTTGTTCTCTTATTCTATCCCATAGGGGTCTTTCTGATTCCCCACGTTTTGAACCCCACATTTACATTCTATTAAGTAAATTACATTTCTGTCTGTGCATTTGATCATCTGATTAATTTTGAAAGTTTCTCCTGTAGTGTATGATTTTACTTCTTTGTTTTTCATAGCGTGTTTGCACGATTTACACTTGTGGCATTGAAAAAAGCCTTTTAATGTCTTCCCCCATAGACCAAGACCTGTACTTGTTTCTTTTCTCTTTATATCAGTGGGGGCTAATCTTGCTTTCAAATTTCATGCCCTTTTATAAAGTATTTGTTTTTTTTGGTATAAGAAGATCATATACACATTTTTTTTACTTACATGTATGTTTTTTATGAACTAATTTGTATTATAGAATACTAGCCCTAAAGCCCGTTCACACGGGCCGTGTTATGTGTTATCTGTGTTCTCGTTTATTCTCTCTCTCTCTCTCTCTCTCTCTCTCTCTCTCTCTCTCTCTCTCTCTCCTGAGCTGCCGGGTCCTCTGTGTTTCAGCTGAGCTGCCGGGTCCTCGCGCGCTGCTGTGTTTCAGCTGAGCTGCCGGGTCCTCGCGCTGCTGCCGGGTGGGTGCGCGTGCGATCAGCAAGAGTTTGTCTGAACTGCGCATGACGGCTTCAGACAAACTCTTGTCTTTTATTATATAGGATGTATATTATAATATATTGCTTTTTTATTGTAAAGTATATCCTAATCCATATTTATAACCGCTTCTATACAATGTTGTGATTCAAATTACCCATTTTTACTTTTAAAAGATTTTTTATTCAAAAGAAACACTTTACATTTTTTTTAATAAAAAAAAATATTTTTTTATAAAAAAAAAATATACTCTCATATTCCATTACCTCTACCGATAACTGTTTCAGTACTTATTTGGCTATCTACTTATGGGTGTGTCTAAGAGTTCACAAAAGAAATTAGACTCTGGATACTCTCAACCCAGATTTGTATCCAATTTTTCAGACCAATATGAACAGGTCTGTAAGATTATAAACAAGAATCTGCCCATACTAATGGGGGACAATAAGTTAAGAAAACAAGAAGAAAAGGGATGTTCCTTTTCTGCAAAATGTAATGCTACACTAGGGAATATACTATCCCCTAGTCTCTTAAAAAGCAAATCTTCACGGAGCTCCTGCCTGCAGTGCTCCGGTACCTATAGATGTGGGAGAAATACATGCATATCATGTGACCACATACAGGTCTCTAAGCCGTTTACATTACATCAGACAAGGGAAGAATTCCCTAGTAAGGGATGTGTAAATTGTAAGAGTGTATATGTCATTTATTTGATTAAATGTATTCAGTGTAAGAGGTCATACATAGGTAGAACTACTAGAGAGGTGGATACCCAAATTTGGGAACACCTATCTTACATCTCAGGGGAGAGACGATTTTTGAAACCTTGAAGAAGGAAAAAAAGAAGTACCAGGCCTATTCCATTCCTTAGAAATCATATCAGAAATAGCATCAGGAACTGGAAAAACCTCTGGAGTAACCACAGGAGGTTTATAAACAGAATTTAAATGTTTACTAGTTTTAATATCAAGAGGACTAGTTAGATTGGAGTTCTGGGAAAAGATCCCCAAAGTTGATGGGGCTATTTCTACTTTTGTTAAACATAGTACTATTCCTATGGAAGATAGTACTTCTTTTAAAGACCCTTTAGATAGGAAACTTGAATATTATCTAAGGAAAGATTATTTAAATTCTGGCTATCTTCTCAGGCCTGCCATTTCTATAGCTGATGTTGCAGCTGCATCAACGTTTTGGTTGGAAAGCTTAGCACAACAGGAAATGGATCCTGATTTGTCTAGCATTGTTTGCTTGCTTCAACATGCTTATCATTTTATCTGTGATGCCATTTTTTATATAATCAAAATTGACCTTAAATCTATGTCTTTAGCTATTTTAGCTAGAAGAGCTTTGTGGCTCATATATTGCAATGCTGACATGGTATCTAAGTCTAGATTACTATCTCTTTCTTTCCAAGGTAATAAGTTATTTGGTTCTCATTTGGAATTGATTATTTCAACGGTCACTGGGGGGAAGGGAGTTTTATTGCCTCATGATAAAAGACCTAAGGGTAAATCTAAAGGTTCTTACCGTCTTCGTTACTTTCGACAAAATAAGTAACAGAAACCTAATCCTTCCCCCAAAGAATCTGGTTCCAATTGGAAACCTTCTTCAAGTTGGAATAAAGTCAAACCGTTTAAGAAATCAAAGCCAGCCCCCAAGTCTGCATGGAGGTGCGGCCCTCATTCCAGCACAGCTGGTAGGGGGCAGATTAAGATTCTTCCAAAACATTTGAGTAGATTCTGTCCAAAATCATTGGATTCAGAGTATTGTCTCTCAAGGATACCGAATAGGATTCAGAGTAAGACCTCCTGGGAGAATAATTTTTTCTGTCACGCATCCCAGCAAATCCAGTAAAGGCCCAGGCTTTTCTGAAGTGTGTTTCAGACCTGGAGCTTTCAGGGGTAATCATACCAGTTCCGTTTCAGGAACAGGGTCTGGGGTTTTATTCAAATCTATTCATTGTCCCAAAGAAAGAAAATTCATTCAGCCCAGTTCTGGATCTGAAAATGTTGAATTGTTATGTAAGAGTGCCAACTTTCAAAATGGTGACTATAAGGACTATTCTGCCTTTTGTTCAGCAAGGGCATTATATGTCAACAATAGACTTACAGGATGCATATCTTCATATTCCGATTCATCCAGACCACTATCAATTTCTGAGATTCTCTTTTCTAGACAAGTATTACCAATATGTCGCTCTTCCATTTGGCCTAGCGACAGCTCCAAGAACCTTTTCAAAAGTTCTCGTGCCCTACTCTCTGTAATCAGGGAATGGGGTATTGCAGTGTTTCATTATTTGGACGATATCTTGGTACTAGCTCAGTCTTTACATTCTGCAGAATCTTACACAAATCAACTAGTGTTGTTTCTTCAAAGACATGGTTGGAGAAACAATTTACCAAAAAGTTCTTTGATTCCTCAGACAAGGGTCACCTTTTTAGGTTTCCAGATAGATTCAGTGTCCATGACTCTGTCTCTAACAGACAAGAGATGATTAAAATTGGTTTCAGGTTGTCTGAACCTTCTGTCTCAATCATTCCCTTCAGTAGCTATGTGCATGGAAGTTTTAGGTCTCATGACTGCAGCATCGGACGCGATCCCCTTTGCTTGTTTTCATATGAGACCTCTCCAGCTTTGTATTCTGAACCAATGGTGCAGGGATTATACAAAAATATCACAATTAATATCCTTAAATCTTAATGTTCAACTCTCTCTGACTTGGTGGTTAGATCACCATCGTATAGTTCAAGGGGTCTCTTCAAGGGGTCTCTTATGTTTGTCCAACCTGGACTGTGATCACAACAGATGCAAGTCTTTCAGGTTGGGGAGCCGTCTGGGGATCTCTGACAGCACAAGGGGTTTTGAAATCTCAAGAAGCGAGGTTACCAATCAATATTTTAGAACTCTGTGCTATTTTCAGGGCTCTTCAGGATTGGCCTCTGTTGAAGAGAGAAGTGTTCATTTGTTTTCAGACAGACAATATCACAACTGTGGCATATGCCAATCATCAAGGTGGGACTCACAGTCCCCAAGCTATGAAAGAAGTGTCTTGGATACTTGTTTGGGTGGAATCCAGCTCCTGTCTAATTTCTGCGGGCTGTCTAATTTCTGCGATTCATATCCCAGGTATAGAAAATTGGGAAGCGGAGTATCTCAGGGGGAGTGGTCGCTCCATCCAGATGTGTTTTCTCAGATTGTTCAGATGTGGGGTGTTCCAGAAATAGATCTTATGGCTTTCCATCTAAACAAGAATCTTCCCAGGTACCTCTCCAGGTCCAGGGATCCTCAGGCGGAAGCGGTGAATGCGTTAGCAGTTCCTTGGTGTTACCAACCTGCTTATATCTTCTGGCCTCTGGTTCTTCTTCCAAGAGTGATTTCCAAGATCATCATGGAACAATCGTTTGTGTTGCTGGTAGCTCCAGCATGACCTCACATGTTCTGGTATGCGGATCTTGTTCGGATGTCCAGTTGCCAACCTTGGCCACATCCATTAAGGCCAGACCTTCTGCCTCAAGGTCTGTTTTTCCATCAGGATCTCAAATCATTAAATTTGAAGGTATGGAAATTGAACACCTATTGCTTAGTCATAGAGGTTTCTCTGACTCATTGATTAATACTATGTTACAGGCTCGCAAATCTGTTTCTAGGAAGATTTATTATTGAGTTTGGAAGACTTATATTTCATGGTGTTCTTCTCATAAATTCTCCTGGCATTCTTTTAGACTTCATAGAATTTTACAGTTTCTTAAAGATGGTTTGGATAATGGCTTGCCTGCAAGTTCCTTGAAGGGACAAATCTCTGCTCTTTCTGTTTTATTTCACAGAAAGATTGCTAAGCTTCCTGATATTCACTGTTTTGTACAGGCTTTGTTCCGTATTAAGCCTGTCATTAAATCAATCTCTCCTCCTTGGAGTCTTAATTTGGTTTTGAAGGCTTTACAGGCTCCTCCGTTTGAACCTATGCATTCTTTGGACATTAAACTACTTTCTTTGAAAGTGTTGTTCCATCTCTTCTGCTAGAAGAGTTTCCGAATTATCTGCTCTTTCTTGTGAATCTCCTTTTCTGATTTTCCATCAGGATAAGGTAGTTTTGCGGACTTCATTTAAATTTCGACCTAAGGTTGTGAATTCTAACAACATTAATAGAGAAATTGTTGCCCCTTCTCTGTGTCCTAATCCTAAGAATTCTTTGGAGAGATCTTTGCATTCTTTGGATGTGGTAAGAGCTTTGAAATAGTACGTTGAAGCTACTAAAGATTCCAAGAAGACCTTTAGTCTATTTGTTATATTTTCTGGTTCTAGGAAAGGTCAGAAGGCTTCTGCCATTTCCTTGGCATCTTGGTTAAAGCTTTTGATTCATCAGGCTTATTTGGAGTCGGGTCAGGCCCCGCCTCAGAGAATTACAGCTAATACTACTAGATCAGTCTCCACTTCGTGGGCTTTAAAGAATAAGGCTACAGCTGATCAGATTTTCAAAGCAGCAACCTGGTCTTCTTAGCATACACTTACTAAATTCTACCGTTTTGATGTATTTGCTTCTTTGGAAGCAGTTTTTGATAGAAAAGTTTTTCAGGCAGCTGTTTCAGTTTTATTCCTCTGCTTATGTTTAAGTTTTTTTCTTTTTGTTATGGGAATAAATTTATATTTTGGGTTGTGGATTAATTTTTTTCAGCAGAAAATGGCTGTTATTATTTTATCCCTCCCTCTCTTTTTTTTTTTGTAATTAATCAATCATATATAAAGTCCTTTTTATTTCAACTTTAAAGCTTTTGACCATTTGTGCTCAATGAAAATTTGCAAAAAGAAAATTAAAAAAAAAAAAAAAAAGAAAAAAGATATACAACCGAAGAAACAATTGTTCCATAAAAAAACACACTGTACATTTTCAAATAATAGTAATGCGCATATTCATCATTAAAAAGCTGGGACATCTTTTATTTCACATTTATCTTAGGTAAACTATTTTCTAACTGATTTTTTTAATAGATGCTATTATTGAGAACAAAAAAAATGCAGTGATGTAATTATTTCTCATACACAGATTTTGTGAGTTTAGTAAATCAGCATGTTGCATCTGCAGTGTTAACCAATCTAATCTGAAATACTGGCTCCCTTGCGGAGGTATAGTAATATCTTCACCCATGGAGACTGGCACTGCAGTGTGCCTTTGTTGTCATGGATATAGTAGATGCTTCCAGAAAAAAATCTAACACATGATAAACATTCTTAAATCTTAAATTTTTTTTGTTTTTTGTTTTTTTACATTTTTTTATTTGATAAACATTCTTAAATCTTAAATTTCTTTTTTTTTCCTTCTCTTAATCTTCCAATTTTTTTATTTCATAAAGAGATACAGTGTTACATAAATTCAATATACATGTTCATATGTCTGATAGTCATTCTTTTATCTAGCCATAGTCCTATAAACAAATATCAATAATATACAGAGAAAGAGATATTATTACACTTATAACTTCTGCTTAGTATCCACCTTTTCTGCTCCCCTTTACCTGCCCCACTTGCACTTAGTAGCCTATATTTCATTTAAATTAAAAATGATGATGTATATTTTGTAGCTCCTCTTCATATAACACAATTATTATTAATTTCCTGTGTTATGTCTAGAGTTTAAACTTATAATACCTCTTTTATACAAGGAGCTTTGAGGGCTTGTAGTATGTCTTTGGGTCTTGAAGCCCCTATGTCTTTCTCTGAGGCAACTAATATACCCACTTAATAAATACTGTTGGCTTTCGTCCCCTTTATTTTGATGAACTACAGGGGACCATGGATATCTATGTGGTGTCTATTACTTAATTGGTATCATCTTAGTTCTTTTTGTGTCTGATAAAAAATTCACAATTACTATACTTTTTTTTTTAATCTCATATTCTTACTAGTTAACAGGCATTTAAATTTTAACCTCGTATTATGCTAAACATCAAACAAGCGTTTCTCATCTAACCATAATCAAAACAGCAAAAAAAGGAAAACAACCAAAAATAACCCAAAAATAACGAATCATACTTCAAGATTTATCTTCTGTGTAATGGCCCCTATCAACCCTTCATTTGGTACCTCTTTTATTCGTTCTAGCCTCTAGGATCCCTTATCATTTGAGGTTGTTTTATTGTAGCTTCTTACTATAAAAAGGAATTTCTATATTCGGAACCTATTCTTTATAGTTCAGAGCTTATCGGAGAGCTCTGCAAGTTCTATTATACTTACTTCTTTCATTCTGGGACTTATAACCTTCTATATCTAATAGTATATATGTAAGCATCTATTATTCGCCCCATTATGCAACAGTTGCTCCTCCATTTATGCTTTTATGGAAGCTTAACTCATCAAAGGGAGAGAAAGTGTTATACCTTTACTGTTTTTTCTACTAAAATAGTGACCTTAACTTAAATCCTCCTGTTACCCACAAACAAATACTGACTGTGCGATATTTTTTTTAAATGTCGCCAAATGGGAGGAGGAGAGAGAAGGGGAAAAATAAAAAAACAAAACAAAAAACCCCCAACCACCCCTATTCCTCTAGGAACCATACCTTAGGGAGTGTGCCCCTGTCTAGTTGTTGTTGGACCCAGGTAGATGCTTTTAAGTGGCAGGCCACCTGTTTCTGTAACCCTAAAGGGAGTGACCCAATATATCCTTTCCATTTATTAAAAAAAACGGGGTTAATTGTTTGGAGTTCATATTCCTTAAATTTGATTGTTCAACCACCATCTGGTATTGTACCTCTTTGAGGAAATCTGTAAATATAAGACTTTCTTGTCCTCTCCAATTCCTTAAAATTAAGTTCCTCCCAGACAAAATAAGCAAATTTACAAACCTATTATTAGGAAGGGACATGGTATAGTTACTTAGGAAAAATATCTGAAACATATCTAGTTTAAGCTTAATCCCTATTATCTTGCTACCCCAAAAGTTCACTTTCTGCCAAAACTGATATAGTTTTGGGCAAGCCCAAAAACAATGTACTAGATCTGAATTTTTAAAACAACATTTTGGGCAGTTTGTCTCCATTTTGCTAACCTGGCTGGTGTTAAATATGTCATGTTTACCAATTTCATATGGGATTCTCTCCGACTATACATGATCATTGCTTTGGAGGCTAGAGCTATACTTTGAACAATTGTTTCCCTATCTACGTTTAACTTTACTTTTGACCACTTTATCGAGATATCTAACATATTTTTTCCCCCCAAATTTTTTAAGATAACATCATAAATTTGTGAGATGGTGTTCACCCGCTCTTGATACTCTGTTATCATTGCTCTCAATTGCTTGGTGTCTAATTCCGGGCAAGTCTCTTACCTTAGTTTTTCTACCCAGTGCCTAACCTGTAAATAGGCATAGAAACTGGATAAAGGAAGATTAAAGTTTCTAAACAGCATTTCAAAAGAAGAAAGCTTTAAATTTTTACCTTCACATATCTGTGACACATATTTCACTCCCCTCTCAGTCCAAAGTGTAAATATCGAGGGGCCCAACCCAGGGGAGAAGCTCAGATTTCCTATAAAAGGTAAGAATTCTGATTTACGAAAGTCAACCCTAATCTCACTACATACTTTTTGCCATGCCTGTATAATATATTTAAGTGTAACCATTTGACCCACTATGCCCGGAAATTTGTTTGCTGTGTGATGTAAAATTGCTTTTAAATTAAAAAGTGATATTAAGCTGGATTCCATCTCATAAAATGAAACGAGCTCCTTTTCAGAGATCCAGTCTAAAGCATATGTACACACAGTTGCATAGTTATAAAATTTCACATTTCGGCAGGCTAACCCTCCATATTGTTTGGGCAATGATAACTTGAATAGTGAGATACGTGGCTTCTTCAAATGCCAGATAAAATGATTAAAGCTCCTATTAAGGGAGATTATATCTTTTTTATACAGAAGAAGGGGGAGGTTCTGTAAAAAATATAAGAGTTTGGGAAACAAAATAGCCTTGAGTAACATAATCCGAGCAGTGATCGACAGTGGTAAATTACTCCAGCTCTGTAGTTTAAATGCCAACTCCTTAATACACTGTTTAAAGTTTAGATCATACCATAAGTTTGGATTATTACTTAAAGTAATACCTAGATACGTGATCTGTGTAGTTTCAAGAAAGGGATGCAATACCTGATCAAGTGGTTTATGAATCCACAGGATCTCTGATTTTTCGAAATTAATTTTGTAACCAGAAAATGAACTAAACATATTACATATCTTTAAGAGCTGAGGAATAGACTTAGCTGTATTACTAATAAAAAGTAAAAGATCATCTGAAAAAAGAGATAAAACCAATTTGTACCTTCCTAACTGAATGCTTTGTAGTTCTTGTCTCAAGTATATTGCTAGTGGTTCAAGAGATAAATTAAAAAGAAATGGGGATAGCGGGCACCCTTGATGGGTGCCTCGCTGCAGAACAAACCTATTAGTGGGTTCCCCGTTCACTATAAGTGACGAAGTTGGTTCTTTATAAAGTTGCCTAATAAATTGTTGGAAAAGTCCTGTTAAGCCAAAACCTTCCAAACAGGTGAAAAGGTGGTCCCAAATGATAGAATCAAATGCTTTCTCAGCATCTATTGTGAGAATAGCGAGATCTGGTTTAGGATAATGTCCTTTTCTCTCCGATTTATTCCAGAAATAGTCCAGCACCAGTTGGACTTTTCGTAGATTTTTTCTACCTATCATAAAATCTGCTGGTCTGGATGAACAATAAACCTAAGGAAGATTTCAGTCTATTGGCTAAAATAGAGGTAAGAATCTTATAATCCTGGTTCAAAAGAGAAATTGGCCTATATGATGTAGAAAGTTCTGGGTCCTTTCCTTTTTTAGGGATCAATATTACATTAGATGCCGCAAAAAGAGGAGATTGGGGTTTGTTCCCCACAAAATATTCGTTAAAAAGATTACATTAATCAGTAGGGATCTGATCAATGAGTAATTTATAAAATTCTGCTGGTAGCGAATCTGGTCCAGGGCTTTTCCCAATTTTAATTTGTTTATTGTATTAATTATTTCTTCTATCCACATAGGTTTGTTTATTCTCTGAAGGTCAACCATCTCAATTTGAGGTAGGGTTACCTTCTGAAAGAGAAATCCTTAAGCTCACTATTGATCTGTTTAGCTGCATATAATTCCTGAAAGGTATTAAAAAAGGTTTCCCTAATCTCTGACGGATCCGTCATCTCGTATTCCTATATCACAGAAGGGTTACTAAGATATCTTTTATATTTGTTTCTTTGGATTGCCCATGTTCTTACTAAGTAGGCTTTGATCTCCCCTCTAAATCAGCTTTTGCTGTCTCCCAGAATATTTATGGTTTGCCCAGATATCCAGCATTATCTTCCTGAAATTGTTTCCATTGGTTTGAATCCATCATTTGAAATGGACATTGTTAACCAAATACTGTGGGAAAAACAACCTGCCATTGTTCACTGCATATTTCTCCCTCAATCCTATCTCTAATATAATGATTACATGATCTGAAACCACAATATCCTGGATATCTGCCCGAATATCCATTTTTGACATTTGCTTAGCTATCAAAAAGAAATCATTTCTTGAGAAGGAAGAATGGGCACGGGAAGCGCAAGTATATTCCTTACAAACTGGGTATTGTACTCGCAATATGTCTTGTAGTGCCAATTTTTGGAAAAACCTTTGTAGTATTTCTGATTCCCTGGCCTCCCTAGGAACATATTTAGCTTGTGATCTATCTAAGATATGGGAAAAGGCCATGTTGAAGTCGCCTGCCACCACTACAGGGAGTGCAGAATTATTAGGCAAGTTGTATTTTTGAGGATTAATTTTATTATTGAACAACAACCATGTTCTCAATGAACCCAAAAAACTCATTAATATCAAAGCTGAATAGTTTTGGAAGTAGATTTTAGTTTGTTTTTAGTTATAGCTATTTTAGGGGGATATCTGTGTGTGCAGGTGACTATTACTGTGCATAATTATTAGGCAACTTAACAAAAAACAAATATATACCCATTTCAATTATTTATTTTTACCAGTGAAACCAATATAACATCTCAACATTCACAAATATACATTTCTGACATTCAAAAACAAAACAAAAACAAATCAGTGACCAATATAGCCACCTTTCTTTGCAAGGACACTCAAAAGCCTGCCATCCATGGATTCTGTCAGTGTTTTGATCTGTTCACCATCAACATTGCGTGCAGCAGCAACCACAGCCTCCCAGACACTGTTCAGAGAGGTGTACTGTTTTTCCTCCTTGTAAATCTCACTTTTGATGATGGACCACAGGTTCTCAATGGGGTTCAGATCAGGTGAACAAGGAGGCCATGTCATTAGATTTTCTTCTTTTATACCCTTTCTTGCCAGCCACGCTGTGGAGTACTTGGACGCGTGTGATGGAGCATTGTCCTGCATGAAAATCATGTTTTTCTTGAAGGATGCAGACTTCTTCCTGTACCACTGCTTGAAGAAGGTGTCTTCCAGAAACTGGCAGTAGGACTGGGAGTTGAGCTTGACTCCATCCTCAACCCGAAAAGGCCCCACAAGCTCATCTTTGATGATACCAGCCCAAACCAGTACTCCACCTCCACCTTGCTGGCGTCTGAGTCGGACTGGAGCTCTCTGCCCTTTACCAATCCAGCCACGGGCCCATCCATCTGGCCCATCAAGACTCACTCTCATTTCATCAGTCCATAAAACCTTAGAAAAATCAGTCTTGAGATATTTCTTGGCCCAGTCTTGACGTTTCAGCTTGTGTGTCTTGTTCAGTGGTGGTCGTCTTTCAGCCTTTCTTACCTTGGCCATGTCTATGAGTATTGCACACCTTGTGCTTTTGGGCACTCCAGTGATGTTGCAGCTCTGAAATGGCCAAACTGGTGGCAAGTGGTATCTTGGCAGCTGCACGCTTGACTTTTCTCAGTTCATGGGCAGTTATTTTGCGCCTTGGTTTTTCCACACGCTTCTTGCGACCCTGTTGACCATTTTGAATGAAACGCTTGATTGTTCGATGATCACGCTTCAGAAGCTTTGCAATTTTAAGAGTGCTGCATCCCTCTGCAAGATATCTCACTATTTTTTACTTTTCTGAGCCTGTCAAGTCCTTCTTTTGACCCATTTTGCCAAAGGAAAGGAAGTTGCCTAATAATCATGCACACCTGATATAGGGTGTTGATGTCATTAGACCACACCCCTTATCATTACAGAGATGCACATCACCTAATATGCTTAATTGGTAGTAGGCTTTCGAGCCTATACAGCTTGGAGTAAGACAACATGCATAAAGAGGATGATGTGGTCAAAATACTCATTTGCCTAATAATTCTGCACTCCCTGTATATTTTTTCCCTATTTGTAAAAATAATTTTAAACTAATATTTTCCCAAAACTCTTTATCCACAACATTTGGACCATATACATTGCAAAAAAACAAAAACCTGACCACTTATTTCTACTTCTAAAATTTGAAATCTTCCCTTAAAATCATTAATTATTGAGATAATTTTATAATTTAAGTGTTTACAAATTAGAATAGCCAGTCCCCTTTTAGATTTATCATATGGGATGAACACCACTTCTCCCACCCATTTGCATCTGAGCTTAGTGGCCTCCTGGGGCTTAAGGCGCGTCTCCTGGATAAATACTATATCTGTTTTTTTTTAATTCCTAGATGTCTAATCATAATCTTCCTTTTAATTGGGGACGTGATCCCACCAATATTCCATGAAAGTAATTTTAATTTTGCCATCTAACCTACCTCAATAGGGGAAGAAAAAAAAGGAGGGTTTCCTTTTTTAAAAACCACCCCTCCTCTCTCCCCTCTTGGCCCAGCTAATGCATTATTTCCAATTTTCAACAGTACCCATAAAACAGGCAATTGCATATTATTCATCTTATATGTATTCACTTTAAGCAGTACCCTCATTAAATATTTTATCCACCCCAGCAATCTAATTTATTATTCTATTCCTTTACTCTGACAGTAAGCTTTTACTTCCTCGACCTTAGTAAAGGTAAAACTTTCACCATCCTTATCCAAGATTATCTTGGCAGGATATACCAGTCTTGCCCTTAAGTTAGCCCTAATCAATTTGGAGCAAAATTGAGCCATTTCCCTATGTCTAGCTTGAGTTTCAAATGAATAATCTTGAAACAGAAGTATCTTATTAGACCCTATCATAATATGGTTGTTTTTACGATATAGTCTGAGTATGTGGAACTTGTCCTGAAAATTCAGAAATCTGATAATCACTACCCGTGGTTTCACCAAGCCATCTAGGTTCCTTCTTACTGCTCCTATTCTATGGGCTCTCTCTATAGGTATCCTTATGTTATCTGTATTATTACCTACTAGTTTGGGGAGCTGAGTAGCTGCAAAGTTTAACAGATCTTGATATTCCCCTGTTTCTAGGAGCCCAACAACCCAAAGGTTGTTGCGTCTAGACCTGTCTTCTAATTCTTCTATTTTGGACAGCAAAAAATTTAATTTAGTTTCATGAGAGTTAATCATCTGATCCTGAACTACTGTAATATCTTTTAAATCTGAGACTCTTGTTTCTAGTTCATTCATACGTATTGCAAACTGTTTTATTTCACTTGTGGCAGCAGCCATTTCTTGTCTTAAAGATTTGAATTGTGGCATTACTAGATCTGAAATCTGCTGTAATAGCATTGTGTTGTCAACATTCCCCAAACCTAATTCATTGTGTGAATATGATTCTAATACACTCTCATTAGGTTTGAACTTTTTATCTTAAGGGATTAAATGCCTATCAGTTGTTACCAGCAGAGAGGACTTAACCTAACTTAACATTTCTATATATAACTTAACATAATAATAAAAGACACAGAAACTGAGTGTGGGTAAAATGTTTGACCGTCACGGGTCAAAATATTTATTAACTGATACATCAGAAAAAACTGAACACTTATCCCTAAAAACATAACCCAGTGCTGCTTGAGATAAACGGCCCAAAACGGAAACTGCAACAGAGAGGCTCTCTGCTCAAGGAAATGCTACTGATGTGTGTCGAGCTCTTGTGACCCACCCGCAAGGGGAAGGAGGGTCACCCCACGTGCACTTGGGGACGTCCGCCCCTCCCTCTTTTAGACTGGTCATTGCTCTCCCCTTCACCATTTCCTACGCAACAGGGCCGCTACCTCCCGCAGTCAGGGTGCCAAAAACGCTTCCCCAGTGTGGGTCTCTGTATCCCAGCCGCTCGAACTGAGAAATCCAGAAAAGGAAGCTAGAAACTAGCCTGCTATTGACTACTGAGGCTAGCCTGACAAGGCATGCCTAGGTCCTTGTCTTAACCATTAACTAACAAGGGCAGCCATCTTGCCAAACAGGGGAGGGTGGGAGGGAAAAACGTCTCTGCTCAGGATCCAGGAAGAAGAGGGCCAGGAAGCTGTGTTGCACACTTTTAAGGTAAGAGGGGAGCTCCTCCCTACACTAGCAACATTGTTGCAACTAACCCCATACTGCCCTCTTCTCCTATCTTACTCCTTCCAGCATTAATCCTTAGCTTGTTTCAGTCCCATGCTGGTCCCTCCACTGTCTTAAGGGATTAAATGCCTATCAGTTGTTACCAGCAGAGAGGACTTAACCTAACTTAACATTTCTAGATATAACTTAACATAATAATAAAAGACACAGAAACTGAGTGTGGGTAAAATTTTTGACAGTCACGAGTCAAAATATTTATTAACTGAAACATCAGAAAAACTGAACCGACAGGCAAGATGGCGGCAAGCACTTATCTCTAAAAACATAACCCAGTACTGCTGGAGGTAAACGGCCCAAAACGGAAACTGCAGCAGAGAGACTCTCTGCTCAAGGAAACGCTACTGAGGGGTGTCGAGCTCTTGTGACCCACTCGCAAGGGGAAGGAGGGGCACCCCACATGCTCTTGGGGACGTCCGCCCCTCCCACTTTTAGACTGGTCATTGCTCACCCCTTTTCACCATTTCCTACGCAACAGGGCCGCTACCTCCCGCCACAAGATAGCATAAAGAATGCTACCCTTGCCGCCACCCTAACAAACCACAACCTGCTTATAGGCGGGTTACTATAGAGTTTCTAATATCCTCAATAAAGATATCTAGGGCTACATTCTCCAGGTGAACCCTATCCCTCCTATAGTATTGCTGCTTATCGGCCGTGATGGAGTCGTGTTTAATCACAAAGCCTCCCACCCCCGTGACGGTCTTGCCTACTGAGGCATTTAACTTTTTCTGCACCCTATAGGCTGCGCTATAACTGGCCATGTGCCGCCATTTCAGTGTGGGAATAATATTGGACCACCCAATTCTAATATTCAGGATTCTAGTCCTAATCCATGCAATCCTGGCTTGCATGATTTTGATCAATTCCAACACCAGAATGGCGCCCACATCGTTACCCTGTAAAAATTGGATATGATTATAAGATACTACACTCTTACTCTCCTATAGCTAATCCCAATGAGAGTGAACTAACCTCATCATTACCCCCCAGGTGAATGATCAATATGTGAGGCTTACCCCAGCGTACCAGGGCCTCAGATATAAGGGGGCTAACCTAGGCCAACACATGCCCCTCTCCCCTAACCATCTAACTGATGCCTTATGGCAAGGGAACCCCAGTGATTGACCCCCGGGGAGGGATAAACAGCGGATGTAGGCCCAATGCACATACGAGTGCCCCACGATCCACACTTTCTTGGTGCCCTGGGATGCTCCTGCAATGACAAAAAGTGTAAAAAAACACAGAAAAGCTTATATTGAACATTAAACAACTGGGTGAACATAACCCCGGTATCTATGCGAACGCCATCTACCCAAATGTCGAATGGCTGTCAGCCTGTCAGCACAGCATTAGTCGCGGCCCCTATGCGAAAGGAGTGGGAAGCTATCCTAGTTCCATCGAAACCTGCAGCTGCCACTGCTTTTGCTAATACTTTGCGGAACTGGTAGATGGATAACGCGTACCCATTAGCATGCATTAATAGGGACCCCGGTTTAGCTGGTCTCCTTTCCCAGAATTGGGTAAGGGCTGATACTGGGCAGCATGACACCGATGTTTTGGGCATAGAAATCCAAAACCCTTTACCCTGCTGATCTGTTTTTGACCGTGGCAGATACAACAACAGAGAATCTGCTGCAAACCTTAAATGATCAGCCAACAGGCCCTTGTCGACATGCATCTTGGAAGGGGATACTAATTCGCTAACCCTAAGGGCTGTGGAATAAGCGAGGACGAAGGCTGCACGGAACAACGAAAACTCGTATGGCATATTGCAAACCTGCCCTAAAGCCTCGACCAGCAGCTCAAGCTGAGCGAGGGTAATGGGCTCTCTAGGGTCTTTATGCAGGGGTTGCAATCTTCCCCACCCTTTAACAACTTGCCGCACAAAGAAAGCGCTAGTCGGGTCAGGCATGCCCATAGTGCGAAAGAAGAATGACAATGCCGCCAGCCGAGAGTGTATACCTCCATGCCGAACCCCCGACTGCCTCAGACTCACCAGCCAGCCACACAGTGTAGCTTGAGATGCCTCCACCACTTCAAAATCTCGATGATGACAGAATTGTTCCCATTCGTCCCACAAGCTCATGTACTAGTGCCAAGTGGATGGGGCTAGTGAAGCCTGTACTAAAGGGAGCAGGGATATCCATGACTTAGAAGCTGCCAAAGAAAACCAGGACAGGGTAAACCTTCTGGAGCAGCATTAGGTGCAAGACGTCTAAAAGTCACCCAATCAAATCTCGATAGATCATCAGCAAGGACATTATTGACCCCAGGGACATGCTGAGCTTGAAATTGAACATTAAGCTCCAAACAGCGCAACACCAGGCGTCTCAGCAAACAAACCAACACAGCCGAAGTTGCTGATAGGTTGTTTACTGCATGAACAACACTGAGGTTGCCTGTCCAGAAGACCACCGTCTGATTTGCAAAGCATGTTCCCCATAACTCAACTGCTAACACTATCGGGAACAGTTCTAATACTGTAAGGTTTCGAGTCAGACCTTTCTCCTTCCAGTCTGAAGGCCAAGGGCCTGCAGACCATTGACCCTGAAAATAAGCCCCATATCCCTTAGACCCAGCTGCATCTGTAAACAAATGCAACGATTGGCTAGAAGTAGGGGGCGAGCGCCAAAGACAAATGCCATTAAAATTCCTTAAGAAGTCTTCCAACACCCGCAAATCGGCCCTCATGCCATAAGTGACTCTAATTCTTTTTGACGGTGTAGGGGAATCTTTTAACTTACTTTCCAACCTTCTGTTGAAAACCCTCCCATGGGGATTACTCTACCCGCAAAATTAAGGAGGCCCAGCAAGGATTGGAGTTGGTGAAGTGAAACATCACGACTGGCTGAAGTCAACTGTACTGTTAGTAACATGGCTTGAACCTTGTCAGGAGGTAACCTGCACAGCTGCTCATCCATGTCAATTTGAATATCTAAAAATGTGAGGCAAGTACACGGACCCTCAGACTTGTCCTCGGCCAGGGGAACCCCAAATTGTGACATGAGATCTCTCATGGTCTGCATAAGTAGCTCGCAATCCTGCAAATCTTTTCTTACCACTAGGAGAAAGTCATTGAGGTAGTGTGCTATGAAATCCCTGCCCACCCGCTGGCTGACTGCCCAATGCAGGAACATGCTAAATGTCTCAAAAAGGGCACATGAAAGGGCACAACCCATTGGAAGGCAACGATTCACATAGTAGCCGCCCTTGAACTTAATTCCCATAAGATGAAAGGCTGCTGGATTCAACGGCACCAAACGGAAGGCAGCCTCAATATCTAATTTTGCAAGTAAGGCCCCTCTACCTGCCAACTGCACCAACTCCAAGGCACTTTGAAACAATTGGTATTTCACTGAGCTCAGATCTGGGTCAATGACATCATTAACAGAAGTGCCCTTGGGGTGAGAGAGATGTTGAATTAAACAAAATTTACCAGCCTCCTTCTTTGGCACAACCCCTAAAGGGGAAATCACCAAATCTTGGAGGGGAATGGAAGGAAAAGGGTCAACAATTCTACCCAATTGAATTTCTTTGGTCAATTTTGACCTAACAACATGTGGAAACTGATAAGCAGACTTCAAATTTCTAGTGCAAGAGGCCCCTTTTGCACTCCGAATTAAAGGGATATGAAAAGCCATACGAAAAACCGTCCAACAACAATGTTGCGGCGTGGCGGTCTGGGTAATGTCATAGCCAGGGCTCAAGGGCGTGAACCCTCAATGGGGTTGGGTCCTTTTGTAACAGTCGCAAATCTGTTTGTTCCTCTACTTGTTTGAAGTTCTTTTCTCTTGGAGCATTCCATGCTGGGGTGAGAGCCCCCGCAGAACTTACATGAATGACAAAGGTGCAGGAGCTACCTTTATCACATTTGCCATCTTGGAAGGCCCAACAGGCACCACCTTTACGTTTACCTTTTGGTGAACGAAAGGACTGGCCCGTGGCCCCTGTGGATGTGGAGGAGGGAGGATGAGAACCTAGACACTGCCAGAGGTGGGTATCTGTGGTGTCAAACGTGAGCACCGGATTCCCTGCCCTCTTTTGCCTAAAACTCCGAGTCGTAATCCCTCCATGCTCCATCTCAATACCTCCTCTGTATCCAGTATATGTTTTCTGTATATTTCAAAATAGCATGACACTGGCTGGGGTACTTTTCTAAATAGCATGAAGAGCACACTCTGAAACAAATGAGCCATTCATCAAAGGTTTCCGAGCGATTGAACTGTTTAGGACCAGTGCCATCAAGACTATTTTCTTTCTGTCTATAAGCTTCTGCCGAAAGCTCAAAGACATTAACATATTTACCTTGCTGAATTTTCTTGACCGTTTAGGTTTCAAGTGTCCATGCAAGGAAGGGGTGTAAGAGGGCAATGAATCACCGTGTAAGGTGACCTTACTCTCTGAACTAATGCTAGGTAAAGGACGCTCCATTATCTGGCCTGATGTATCATGGGGATACCCCGTTAAAGCTAATTTCTGCTGCTGCTGCTGCTGACCTGCTCTTTTAAAATTACCCCCTTGAAATTCCTGCCACAACTTTTTCACCATTGAGAACATGCGTTTTTGGCCCTTAGTGTTTAGCCCCAATGAAGTGTCACTGTCAGAGTCTGATTCAGTTAGTGATAAGTCATCCATGTCAGGTCGGTCGTGTACAAATGCCCCAGTCTTACCCTCCGCAGAGCATGCTGCTGCTTGAGCTGTGCCAACTGGTGGGGCGTCTCTACTTGTCTCAGGAACTGCTGACTGCTGGGCCGATACTGCTAGTGCTGGATCCTGTTGCGCTCCAGCTGAGTTAGCTGCCTGAGGAGTGATGGTGACTGGACCAGATACTGCTGACAAAACAGGATCTGCTTGAGCTGTACCCTGCAAGATAGATAAAATTTGGCGAACAAAACGAACACCAGCATTGGAAGGATTAGCAGTTTCTATTTCTACAGCCTCACTCCCCATTGTACTGCACCCTGTCGCACCTTGGAAGTTAGTATTGAGCTTAACTGTATTCCCAGTGGGAAATGAAAGAGGGTCCCCAACAGGAAAAGAAGGATTCTGGCCACTCATACCTGCACAAACATTAGCCCCAGGCACACTGCCCAATGCATTCAAAGTATCTTGAACATTCACACTGGCAAGTAAGGTGTTAAGAGAAGCAGAAGCTCTTTCATTTTCAACCTGCACATTTACTCCAGTCTGTAATGCCCTGTCATTTGCATGCATATAACTCACACCTAGTAGATTAGCAGGGTTAATAATGCCTCCCGCAGTAGTACTGCGTTCATTTAACCCATCAAGCGCAGCATCGCTGCTGTGATAGTCACCCCTATTGTGAGCATAATATTGATTCCTACCCTTATATGTCTGGGTATGTGTGCCACGGCTACCTCTTGCAAACACTCTGTTTTGCGCATTAGAACGGCTGCCCCCTCTCATTTCCCATGATACGTTCCTTCCGGCACCTCTTGTGTATTGTGTGTCTGGGACAAAATCATCTAACTCCTCCAAATTATCCACGCCACTTATCTGCTTTTCCTTTCCAGGTTTTGCAAAGGTCAGAGCATGGAATCGTTGTGGAGGAAGTCTGGTTCTTCTAGGATGCTGCATGAAGAAGTTTTGAAGTCACAGCAAATACTGTAAAAACATCTCTGCTCAGGATCCAGGAAGAAGCTGTGTTGCACACTTTTAACGTAAGAAGGGGAGCTCCTCCCTACACTAGCAACATTGTTGCAAATAACCCCATACTGCCCTCTTCTCCTATCTCACTCTTTCCAGCATTAACCCTTAGCTTGTTTCAGTCCCATGCTGGTCCCTCCACTGTCTTTCTGTTTAGGCAGCATGTTAGGTGATAAAGCTTTAGAATGTTAAATATATCTTTCCATAAAAATTAGTGACTAGACCAACAAGAACACTTGTGAGAATCGCCTATCAGTAGTGATTAAACACCTAGTTATCACTGTCTTATAAATAGTGTAGTGGTAAAAAAAAACAAAAAAAAAAAAAAACACTCAAGTGTTAGTGACCAAAAACAATTAAAACCAGCCTAGTGGTGCTGGAAATAAATGTGATTCTACATGTATTTAACAAATGCACGTGTGTTTATATTGATAAGTTGTATCTCAACTACTAACCTGTCACACCCTATACTAAACCTAATATTGTGTCAACCATAAATTGTGGATAGCACAAACAAAGAATGTGAGAAGCACTTGATTACAGCTGGTGCAAACGTTTTAATGGACAGGGTATCCAAACAAACTTGACAATACGTGTTCAAAGGGACTCTGTCCCTAGTTGAAATATAGAGATTAGGACAAACAAGGACCTAGTAGTGAAGTCGGCTAACGCGTTTAGGCATGAGCCTTACTCATAGCCTCAATAAAAAACATATAAACCTAATGTGGTTTAAAAAAACCTAGCTCATGACCCTGTTGGTTTCCGGGGTACACACCCTTTTTTAGCCGGATAACCAATCCACACCCCCTCTATTAGCTAAGAGGTAACTCCAAATAAATATTAGTTCCCGCCCAGTTCCGGACACTGCAGTCATATCCCATCACTGAGTATTCCAAGCAATCACGTGCGATCACTACAGTAATTCACCCATTTATATAAGTGATACTATCACAAAGCTTTGCTCATAATTATAAAATGAACCGGAGACTATACTTACGTCGGGACATGAGTCCCAACAGGGTAACAGAGCTGTAACCTAAAACCACTACAGAGGGAGGGAACAAAAAGCCAAAACAACTCCTATTGGATAGCTGCACACACACAAGCCAAAGGCTTAACAATAATCCATACTAGGTGTCATACGCCACCGAGAGTAAATAAACACATTTAGCTCAAACGGGATAGAATGACAGATAAGTGGGCACTCCGCAGAGGAATAATAGTACTAGAGGAGCTAAATAATACATAAACGCTGGGATGGACGAAAAGATGCTGGAACCATACAGGTTCAAAACAGCACATTTCGAGGGTACCGAACCCAATTTCCATGCCAAAACAGGCAGTACACGATAGGGTCACCCTAAACACTAAAAAACTAAAGAATGCTATTCCCACACAATAAATGTATGTATCAAAGCATCACAACTTTAAAGGGCAAAACATATTATTCAAATAATGGAGTCATATATCCACTCAAAACCACGGCCCAATAGCATGTAATGCAAAATTAGCACAAGAAAACAAACTTCAAAGGTAATAAGAAACCATTCTTTCCAAGCACCCAATATGCACCGATCAATTAGATAGTAATACAATATTAATGTTAATAATGAGTATTAAGTAGGTATCCATGTATAAATACATCAAATCAACATTGGTCAGCATAGAAGGCCCCCATGGTGACACCAGGAAATATCACTATCGAAACCGGCTCGCCCACAGAGGGCGCAATGACTAACACAACCAAAAGTTAATCAAGTCAAACTCCGAGTTAAGGCCTTCTGGAATTCTAGTTTTCAATTTGAATATCCAGAAGGCCTCCCTCTCCCCAAGTTTACAGATTCTATCTCCTTGTCCGTTTTTAGGAGGTACCCTGTCAATGATGGTCCATGTAAAGGACCCAAGTGACTTACGATGTACCTCAACAAAATGTTTAACTAGGGGAGTAGTTTTGCTGCCAATTCTAATATCAGACATGTGTTCCTTCATACGTGTTCTGGCTTCTCTCGTTGAGAGTCCCACGTATTGAAGGGAGCACAGACTGCAAGTTATCAAGTAAATTATGTAGGTGTGTCTGCAATTCAGGCAATGCTTGATGCCGAACATCTCACCAGTGGCCGCTGAACCAAAGGTGTTTCCCACAATAATTTTTTCACATGCCACACATGTACAGTGGTGACATTTAAATACCCCCACGCAGGTCAGCCATGATGAGGTGTTGGGATTGGGATGGTCAGACCAAATCTTAGTTGGAGCCACCATGTTTCCAATTGTTCTGTTCTTTCTATAAGCAAATCTGATCCCCCTAACCACCACATCAATCAGGCCGTCATCTGCAGATAGAAGATTGAAATGTTTGCCCACTATCTGGCAAATTTCGTTGTATTGTCTGGAGTACTCAGTAATGAAGGAAACCTTGGCACCGGAATTGTCAGTATTAAAGAGCTCCCCCTTTTTGGTTTTACCCAGGATCAATAGTCTCTCTCTAGGGATTTTCTCCACTTTCTTCCTAGCTTTCATGATAGTTTGTGTGTCATAGCCTCTTTCCCTAAGTCTAGAGGCCAACTCATCCGCCTGTCTTTCATAAACAGTATGAAACATACAGTTTCTTTTCAAGCAGATGAATTGGCTCTTGTCTACACCCCTAAACACTCTTTTCGGGTGACAGCTAGAAGCATGAAGGAGTGAGTTTCCTGCTATTGGCTTACGAAACACCTCTGTGCTTATTTTCTGACCCTGCTCACCCTCCAATGTGATGTCCAGGAAATTTACACGTGTTTCCTGTACTTCAAAAGTAAAGCCCAGACCAAAGGTATTGTTGTTATCAGTCCCTCCCCATATGAAAAGCAGATCGTTTATGAAATGACCATACCAGACAATATCTGATCTAAATCGATTCTCTTCCCCAAAGACGTGGGACAGCTCCCACCATCCCATAAATATGTTGGCGTACGAGGGGGCAAACTTCACCCCCATGGCTGTCCCATGTCTCTGGAGATAGAATTGACCCATGAATTAAAAATAATTATGGGTGAGGAGGAACCGAGTTACCTCCACCACATATTCCATGAATGCTGTATCCCCACTATGATGTTTGTTCAGGAAAAATCGAACCACTTCTAAGCCCTTCGTGTGGGGGATGGAGGTATAGAGGGATTTGACATCCACAGTGAGCCACTTGTAGTTCATCTTCCAAGTTATACCATCAAGCAGATTCAAGACATGTTTGGTATCTGCCAAATGACTCCACAAAGTGCTCACTATGGGTTGCAAAATGTTGTCTAGCCATTCAGAGAGGTGTTCAAGTAATAACCCAATACCGCTCACAATTGGCCTCCCCTGTACATTTTCCAAAGTTTTATGTTGTTTTTCTTCGTGTCTGGATCAATAAAACCAAACTCCAACCCATCATCCACCAGGGAGGCCAATTGTGATTGGTAGGCCCGAGTGGGATCCCCTGGCAGTGTAGTATAGTCCTCCATGTTCGTTAGTTGTCTCAACGCTTCTGATATGAAATCTTTCTTATCCTGCACAACAATTGTCCCACCCTTATCTGTGGCCCTAATGATGATGTCAAGTTTTTCCAATGCCCTCTTTTGTTTTTTTGTGATATTGCTCTGCTCACCCCTCACAGACTTATAATATAAATGGGTAAGGTCCTCCTCTACCCTGCTTTGGAATTTCTCTAGAAGGTTGCCCCTGCATTGAATGGGGTAAAAGGCGGATTTCTCCCTGAGAGTAGGTAATTTAGCCCCAACAGGTCTATCCGAATCCCCACCTTCTGAGAGAGATTCCAAAGTTCCAATATCACAGAGCTCCTGAAAGTCAAAAGTGTTATCTCTCAAGGCCATAGCTCCTGTTCCCAGCTCATTACCAATGGTAGCGTGACTCTCATCAGATCCTCTAATGGGATGCATATTAAAAAACTTTTTTAACGTTAAGTCCTGTATAAGTTTATTAACATTAAGCAGAGTCTTAAACAAATCAAAATCAGTTGAGGGAACAAAAGTAAATCCCAAGCTCAGAACCTCAAGTTCATGGGAATCAGGGGTATATTTTGATAGGTTGATTATATTCAATAACAGTAGTTCCCCCTTCTTCTTCCTCTCCTCTGGGGATATCTCCGCTATTCCTTGTATTGGTGGTCTATGTCCTGGTTTTGGTTTATTTATGGGATGGTGGGAGCTGTCCCACGTCTTTGGGGAAGAGAATCGATTTAGATCAGATATTGTCTGGTATGGTCATTTCATAGACGATCTGCTTTTCATATGGTGAGGGACTGATCTCAACCTGAAGGATATTAAGGACAATTTGGACAACAATACCTTTGGTCTGGGTTTACTTTTGAAGTACAGGAAACACATGTAAATTTCCTGGACATCACATTGGAGGGTGAGCAGGGTCAGAAAATAAGCACAGAGGTGTTTTGTAAGCCCATAGCAGGAAACTCACTCCTTCATGCTTCTAGCTGTCACCCGAAAAGAGTGTTTAGGGGTGTAGCCAAGAGCCAATTCATCCGCTTGAAAAGAAACTGTACATTTCATACTGTTTATGAAAGACAGGCGGATGAGTTGGCCTCTAGACTTAGGGAAAGAGGCTATGACACACAAACTATCATGAAAGCTAGAAAGGAAGTGGAGAAAATCCCTAGAGAGAGACTATTGATCCTGGGTAAAACCAAAAAGGGGGCTCTATAATACTGACAAATCCGGTGCCAAGGTTTCCTTCATTACTGAGTACTCCAGACAATACAACGAAATTTGCCAGATAGTGGGCAAACATTTCAATCTTCTATCTGCAGATGACGGCCTGATTTATGTGGTGGATAGGGGGATCAGATTTGCTTATAGAAAGAACAGAACAATTGGAAACATGGTGGCTCCAACTAAGATTTTGTCTGACCATCCCAATCCCAACACCTAATCATGGCTGACCTGCGTGGGGGTATTTAAATGTCACCACCGTACATGTGTGGCATGTGAAAAAATTATTGTGGGAAACACATTTGGTTCAGCGGCAACTAGTGAGAGGTTCGGCATCAAGCATTGCCTAAATTGCAAACAAACCTACATAATTTACTTGATAACTTTCAGTCTGTGCTCCCTCCAATACGTGGGACTCTCAACGAGAGAAGCCAGAACACGTATGAAGGAACACATGTCTGATATTACAATTGGCACCAAAACTACTCCCCTAGTTAAACTTTTACATCTGTCACTTGGATCCTTTACATGGACCATCATTGACAGGGTACCTCCTAAAAAGGGACAAGGAGATAGAATCTGTAAATTTGGGGAGAGGGAGACCTTCTGGATATTCAAATTGAAAACTAGAATTCCAGAAGGCCTTAACTCGGAGTTTGACTTGATTAACTTTTGGTCGTGTTAGTCATTGAGCTCGCTGTGGGCGAGCCGGTTTGAATAGTGACATTTCCTGGTGTCACCATGGGGGCCTTCTATGCTGACCGATGTTGATTTGATGTATTTATACATGGACACCTACTTAATACTCATTATTAACATTAATATTGTATTACTATTTAATTGATCGGTGCATATTGGGTGCATGGAAAGAATGGTTTCTTATTACCTTTGAAGTTTGTTTTCTTGTGCTAATATTGCATTACATGCTATTGGACCGTGGTTTTGAGTGGGTATATAACTCCATTATTTGAATAATATGTTTTGCCCTTTAAAGTTGTGATGCTTTGATACATACATTTATTGTGTGGGAATAGCATTCTTTAGTTTTTTAATGTTAAGGGTGACCCTATCGTGTACTGCCTGTTTTGTTTCCTGGACATCCAATGTGATGTCCAGGAAATTTACACGTGTTTCCTGTACTTCAAAAGTAAAGCCCAGACCAAAGGTATTGTTGTTATCAGTCCCTCCCCATATGAAAAGCAGATCGTCTATGAAATGACCATACCAGACAATATCTGATCTAAATCGATTCTCTTCCCCAAAGACGTGGGACAGCTCCCACCATCCCATAAATATGTTGGCGTACGAGGGGGCAAACGTCACCCCCATGGCTGTCCCATGTCTCTGGAGATAGAATTGACCCATGAATTCAAAATAATTATGGGTGAGGAGGAACCGAGTTACCTCCACCACATATTCCATGAATGCTGTATCCCCACTATGATGTTTGTTCAGGAAAAATCGAACCACTTCTAAGCCCTTCGTGTGGGGGATGGAGGTATAGAGGGATTTGACATCCACAGTGAGCCACTTGTAGTTCATCTTCCAAGTTATACCATCAAGCAGATTCAAGACATGTTTGGTATCTGCCAAATGACTCCACAAAGTGCTCACTATGGGTTGCAAAATGTTGTCTAGCCATTCAGAGAGGTGTTCAAGTAATAACCCAATACCGCTCACAATTGGCCTCCCCTGTACATTTTCCAAAGTTTTATGAACTTTGGGGAGATAGTTGAAAACAGCAATGGAGGGATTGGACACGAGAAGATAACTCTTCGTGTCTGGATCAATAAAACCAAACTCCACCCCATCATCCACCAGGGAGGCCAATTGTGATTGGTAGGCCCGAGTGGGATCCCCTGGCAGTGTAGTATAGTCCTCTGTGTTCGTTAGTTGTCTCAACGCTTCTGATATGAAATCTTTCTTATCCTGCACAACAATTGTCCCACCCTTATCTGTGGCCCTAATGATGATGTCAAGTTTTTCCAATGCCCTCTTTTGTTTTTTTGTGATATTGCTCTGCTCACCCCTCACAGACTTATAATATAAATGGGTAAGGTCCTCCTCTACCCTCCTTTGGAATTTCTCTAGAAGGTTGCCCCTGCATTGAATGGGGTAAAAGGCGGATTTCTCCCTGAGAGTAGGTAATTGAGCCCCAACAGGTCTATCCGAATCCCCACCTTCTGAGAGAGATTCCAAAGTTCCAATATCACAGAGCTCCTGAAATTAAAAAGTGTTATCTCTCAAGGCCATAGCTCCTGTTCCCAGCTCATTACCAATGGTAGCGTGACTCTCATCAGATCCTCTAATGGGATGCATATTAAAAAACTTTTTTAACGTTAAGTCCTGTATAAGTTTATTAACATTAAGCAGAGTCTTAAACAAATCAAAATCAGTTGAGGGAACAAAAGTAAATCCCAAGCTCAGAACCTCAAGTTCATGGGAATCAGGGGTATATTTTGATAGGTTGATTATATTCAATAACAGTAGTTCCCCCTTCTTCTTCCTCTCCTCTGGGGATATCTCCGCTATTCCTTGTATTGGTGGTCTATGTCCTGGTTTTGGTTTATTTATGGGATGGTGGGAGCTGTCCCACGTCTTTGGGGAAGAGAATCGATTTAGATCAGATATTGTCTGGTATGGTCATTTCATAGACGATCTGCTTTTCATATGGTGAGGGACTGATCTCAACCTGAAGGATATTAAGGACAATTTGGACAACAATACCTTTGGTCTGGGTTTACTTTTGAAGTACAGGAAACACATGTAAATTTCCTGGACATCACATTGGAGGGTGAGCAGGGTCAGAAAATAAGCACAGAGGTGTTTTGTAAGCCCATAGCAGGAAACTCACTCCTTCATGCTTCTAGCTGTCACCCGAAAAGAGTGTTTAGGGGTGTAGCCAAGAGCCAATTCATCCGCTTGAAAAGAAACTGTACATTTCATACTGTTTATGAAAGACAGGCGGATGAGTTGGCCTCTAGACTTAGGGAAAGAGGTTATGACACACAAACTATCATGAGAGCTAGAAAGGAAGTGGAGAAAATCCCTAGAGAGAGACTATTGATCCTGGGTAAAACCAAAAAGGGGGAGCTCTATAATACTGACAAATCCGGTGCCAAGGTTTCCTTCATTACTAAGTACTCCAGACAATACAACGAAATTTGCCAGATAGTGGGCAAACATTTCAATCTTCTATCTGCAGATGATGGCCTGATTTATGTGGTGGATAGGGGGATCAGATTTGCTTATAGAAAGAACAGAACAATTGGAAACATGGTGGCTCCAACTAAGATTTGGTCTGACCATCCCAATCCCAACACCTAATCATGGCTGACCTGCGTGGGGTATTTAAATGTCACCACCGTACATGTGTGGCATGTGAAAAAATTATTGTGGGAAACACATTTGGTTCAGCGGCAACTGGTGAGAGGTTCGGCATCAAGCATTGCCTAAATTGCAGACAAACCTACATAATTTACTTGATAACTTTCAGTCTGTGCTCCCTCCAATACGTGGGACTCTCAACGAGAGAAGCCAGAACACGTATGAAGGAACACATGTCTGATATTAGAATTGGCACCAAAACTACTCCCCTAGTTAAACTTTTACATCTGTCACTTGGGTCCTTTACATGGACCATCATTGACAGGGTACCTCCTAAAAAGGGACAAGGAGATAGAATCTGTAAACTTGGGGAGAGGGAGACCTTCTGGATATTCAAATTGAAAACTAGAATTCCAGAAGGCCTTAACTCGGAGTTTGACTTGATTAACTTTTGGTCGTGTTAGTCATTGCGCTCTCTGTGGGCGAGCCGGTTTGGATAGTGACATTTCCTGGTGTCACCATGGGGGCCTTCTATGCTGACCGATGTTGATTTGATGTATTTATACATGGATACCTACTTAATACTCATTATTAACATTAATATTGTATTACTATTTAATTGATCGGTGCATATTGGGTGCATGGAAAGAATGGTTTCTTATTACCTTTGAAGTTTGTTTTCTTGTGCTAATATTGCATTACATGCTATTGGGCCGTGGTTTTGAGTGGGTATATAACTCCATTATTTGAATAATATGTTTTGCCCTTTAAAGTTGTGATGCTTTGATACATACATTTATTGTGTGGGAATAGCATTCTTTAGTTTTTTAATGTTAAGTGTGACCCTATCGTGTACTGCCTGTTTTGGCATGGAAATGGGGTTCGGTACCCTCGATATGTGCTGTTTTGAATCTGTATGGTTCCAGCATCTTTTCGTCCATCCCAGCGTTTATGTATTATTTAGCTCCTCTAGTACTATTATACTCCTCTGTGGAGCGCCCACTTATCTGTCATTATATCCCGTTTGAGCTAAATGTGTTTATTTACTCTCGGTTGCGTATGACACCTAGTATGGACTATTGTTAAGCCTTTGGCTTGTGTGTGTGCGGCTATCCAATAGGAGTTGTTTCGGCTTTTTGTTCCCTCCCCCTGTAGTGGTTTTAAGATACAGCTCAGTCACCCTGTTTGGACTCATGTCCTGACGTAAGTATAGTCTCCGGTTCATTTTATAATTATGAGCAAAGCTTTGTGATAGTATCACTTATATAAATGGGTGAATTACTGTAGTGATCGCACGTGATTGCTTGGAGTACTCAGTGATGGGATACGGCTGCAGTGGCCGGAACTGGGCAGGAACTAATATTTATTTGGAGTTACCTCTTAGGTAATAGATGGTGTGTGTGTGATAGATATCACGGATTGGTTATCCGGCTAAAAAAGGGTGTGTACCCCGGAAACCGACCGGGTCACGAGCTAGGTTTTTTAAACCACATTAGGTTTATATGTTTTTTATTGAGGCTATGAGTAAGGCTCACGCCGAAACGGGTTAGCCGACTTCACTACTAGCTCCTTGTTTGTCCTAATCTCTGTATTTTAACTAGGGACAGAGTCCCTTTGAACACGTTGTATTGTCAAGTTTGTTTGGATACCCTGTCCATTAAAACGTTTGCACCAGCTGTAATCAAGTGCTTCTCACATTCTTTGTTTGTGCTATCTTCATTCTCTGGCCAGAGTGAGCACAGATAATTCAGCTGTGAGCTACAAGGTTCTGGCGAAGTATTGGGGAAAAGCCTCCAGGACTGGGGACCGAGCATCGCCTTCGAGTTTTGGTCAGTTGTTCCCTACACTTACGGAAGACTGCAGTCCGGTGTGATACATCACAAGCCACTAGAGCAAGTCTGGAGAAGGTATGTTTTCAACTGACTAGAGGGCTGTCGGGTTACTTTGGCTTTATTGAACTGGTATCTGTTGCTTATTCTACATGAACTCTTTATTGCAAGTAGCCTGAAGGTCTAGTTTCCTGCATTTTCATCTCAATACGGGGAGGGAGGAACCCAGTTTTGCTGGTATGATCTGGCATTCAAAACCCAGAGGATTTGCTGCCAAGTGTGGAGTGATTTGCAAAATTATTTGTGCGGACACTTGTCACTTATACTCCCACTCCCACTCGTGCTATTGTTTACATCCTCAGCTGTGTTTATACACACCCATTCTTCATTTTCCTCTGTCTGTGTGGAACCATAAATTGTGATCATACCTCCTAGTTGCATTACTATCGTCACACATTGCTATAATTAAAATAAGCAATTTTTACACAAAAAACAATGACCCCTGACAGCTGCAAAAATAAAAGGTTATGATTATTACAAATATAGTCTCAGTTTTGAATTCTAGAACTATCTTGTATAATCTAATGTAGTTTGACTAAATCCTTCTTAAAAAAAAAAAGAAAAAAAGCCCAGTTGCTAAAGACATAGAGCCTATGCAGCTTTAGCCGGAGCTCTGGATAGCTAGCCCAACCCAGATATTGGATTTATATACTGAGACATACAAACTTATATTTTATATCAACTTCTTTGTTTGAAGATATAAAACAAGCCCATTCCAAATAAACACTGGTCATTAATATACTTCTTAGCTTTCTTAGTACTCCCTTTATGTTTTTAAGTGCGGACTGTACCTGCAAATGTCCCAAAAGTCAAGGAAACCCTTTTTTGGAGGAAAAGAAAAACAAAGAGGAAAGGGTCCAGCTTTCAGCAGAAGAGTTTTGATCTTTTTTCCAGAAATGTCTATATGTAATATAGCAAGTCTCTTTTCTTTCTCTTCTTTTTTCTCTGATTCTCTCCTTCCTCCCTCTAAATGAGAAATTTAGGAACTCACTTATCTGGAGTATGGAGCCTGAATAGTATGTGCCTCTTATAAAGATAACAAGTGGATTCCTAATGTTATCTCCTCCCCTTTAATGCCAGTAATCTTTGTGGGGTATATAAGTATGGTATTTGTAGACAGTCCCCAAATGCTGTTGAGACCGTACCTTTTATTACCCTTTTTCTGACTTACTGTCTTTGGGTTCTGTATTATTCAGGGATAGGTCGTTGAGTTAAATTAAATTGGGCTGTCTCCTCAGTAACCGTCCATAGGCTACTAAGCCCTTAAAATAAGAACGTAAGCAAACCTAGAGCTTTTTTTTTTTTTTTTTAAAGCTCCCAATGGTTATCTGTCTGTTGAGGCAAAAAATATCTCACCTCACAGTTACCAATTTGGAGGCTAGTTTGCAACTAAAGTCTCATTTATAATAACTCTGGTCAAGGTACAAAAGGGCTTTGCCCATGATACTTGCAGTTTGTGAGATCCTTGCAGTGTGTCGAATCCTTCTCCTGAGCCTCTCCGGATATCCTGGGTCTTGGGCCCCCTCGCTTCCTTCTGCAAAAATTCTAAACCAGCTGAGTTTATATTTCTTGAAGTGTCCTCCCTCTTCTATGGAGGTTTAAATAGGGATATATAGGTAGGCCACCAGAGTCGGACACCTCCGCTTTTTGTGGCCTCACCTTAGTCCGCTTCAAATTCGGCTTCTCCTTTATTGCCTCGGGTACTGCTTCCGCTTGTTCGGCTTGATTCCTTACACCCTTGTGAATTTAGCTGTCTGTGCCTTTGGACTCTGCTTCCTGAGTCAATCTGCAGATATGGTGCCGCCTGCTGCTATACTGTTTCCAGGCTGGGTCGTGTCTTCACCGGCCAAGGGGGTAGGTCAATCTTGCCCTTTACAATAGAGCCCAGTGCTAGCATTCCACGTTGCTGCTAGCTCCTCCCCTTCCGGCAACCTCTCCTATCCCTCCCTCTCTAGTGACTCTTCTGTGGAGTTCCACATCTTGGGTATTACTATCCCATACGTCACTAGCTCATGGACTCTTGCCAATTACATGAAAGAAAACAAAATTTATGTAAGAAATTACCTGATCAATTAATTTCTTTCAGATTGGCAAGAGTCCATGAGATCCACCCTTTTTATGGTGGTTATGATTTTTTGTATAAAGCACAATTATTTCCAAATTCCTTTGTTGATGCTTTTTACTCCTTTCATTATCACCCCACTACTTGGCTATTCGTTTAACTGAATTGTGGGTGTGGTGAGGGGTGTATTTTTAGGCATTTTGAGGTTTGGGAAACTTTGCCTTGTATATCCAATACGTCACTAGCTCATGGACTCTTGCCAATATGAAAGAAATTAATTTATCAGGTAAGTTCTTACATAAATTATGTTTTTCCTCATTCATTTTAAATTTCCTCTGAACGTTTAAACACTATTCTTACATATCCCTCTTTGAAACAACATTGTATCTCTTTAAGAATATAGGTATAAATAAGGCTAGGATATGCTGTCAAGATAGAGCTTGAAAAAGGCTTGTAAAACGGAAACGCATTGATCTATTATCTACAGCTTTTTGGTCCGTTACGGCATCCATAGTTGTATTATGACTACACGCTACACGCTGAAAAAACGGCTTACAGCACATTGGGGAAAGCAACACAGTTGCACCTAATTCCCTAGATACCCTAAGACGACGCAAGGTGAAAGTGGATATCCTGACTTTCTAATCCATGTTGGGACACTAAACAACAGTACCCGGTGATATCTTTTTGTTGTCCATTTGTCTGCAGCTAACTGGCAACAACAAAGCACCTGTCTCAACTTATTTATTTATTTATTTATTTTTTATATTTTTTATTGAAGTTCAATTAAAGGCTTACATGCATGTCATGTCATCAAAAAGAAAACACATAAGAGTAACTGGTATCAAATATACAAGCAATAGGGAATTAGAGTAAACAATACATAGTAATGACATATCATGGAAGTATATAAAATGCTTGCCTTTCATAACTATATACCTCCTAGTTGATAATTGAGGCCGTTCTTGTACCTCCTATTAATATAGAGAGTGCAAAGCTACAGGAGATACCCCCTGACTGAAAGAGACCACTCTTGGATCTCCTATGTTGAACTTCTATTTTTATATTTATTGCTTACTTCATACTTCATCAAAAGACTGAAATAGGTGTAAAACATATAGAAGATGAAGAAACAAGTCCCTCTCATGCGGAAAAGAGCCACTCATAGGCTCCGATACCTTTTAATTCTGTTTAGAGGGAAAATGATAAACAATCTAACTGAACTAGGAAAGAAATAAGTGATGCTGACCAATCAGGCTAAATCTGGTGGATAAAAATAAGGTCAACAAAATGGTGAGATGTAAGGATTAAGGTTGTGGTATTTGCAAGATGCATGTATGCATGTACCAGAATAAGGTAGGGGAGACTACTTGTAACAAAGGGATTATAATATATTGAATATGAGAGCAAATTGTCAGAGCAAAGAATGTCCAGAACTGACTAGCAATCCTGAAATATAACTCTGGGGTACAGTTAACAGACAATTGGGTAGATCATGGTGTTTGTTGACTCTATAAAAAGCTATGAGACAAGTAGAGATAAATTAACTACATACTAGAGTGATGCTACATTGAGGGTATTGCAAGTAAGTAGACCCTGGGTAACGGCAATATTAATGCAGGACCAGCCTGCGCCAGAAGCACATTGGGGAATTTAAGTTAAAGTTATGTCTCACCATATAGCTATGACCATGGCATAAGGCTATAATTTTTGCGCACAATACCAATTGGACATAGAAATCACTCAGCCCTGCGAAGAGACGTCTCCATACTCTGTTAATGCATAGAGAGGGATACAAGTTCCCAGGAGTAAGCCTGACATCAAAAATAGTAATAGTGACGGAACAACATCATTGTGGGAAAGGGCATAGAACAGGTGAAAACCATAAAGTAGTGATACTGCTGGACATAATAAGTACTAGGGGGCCACCTTGGCCGCTGGCGATGCCCCTACTGCAGATAAATAAACCACAGCAGTCAAAATATTACGAATGACTATCTTGGGTCACCATAAAATGAAAGAATTATCCCACTAGAGAATCACGTATTATGGAACAATGTTTACAGATCTGTGATGAGACTTGTATCCCCAGATAGGTCATGCTAGGTATAAGTAACTCACATGGATATTTTTAAGCAATCATGTAGGCAAACAGAACCACAACATAAAAGGGACAGTGCAGAAAACATTTGTATATATGCAATGGTGCTTATTACTAGAGGAGGAATAGCTCTTGCAAGGAAAAACAAAGGCTAGACAATATGTATAAGAAACATTAGCATCATTACCACCTCTAGCATTGAAAGGTCTCTCTCAAGCTTAGTATAACACTTAAGTAGATCTTAATAATAAAGAGATGCCAGAGACTCAAACATCAGCTGCCCTCAAATAAATGCCCCCAAAATGTAAACGTGTGAGCATAAATAATACGCCTATGATCCCATCATTTTGTATAAAAGAAAAATAAGAGTACTACTCTCTATGTAACATGCTGTTGAATACCACGTCTTTCAGCAGGATACTAAAGCTTGTGTATCTGACTTCGCTTAAAGCACGCTAATATATAAGCAATCAAAGTTTGATAGACACTGTATCCGGGACTTAAAGCGATCACAGGTACAGAATCTATCTGGAAAATAATGTAGTGACTGCTGACTCAATCAATATCATTTAACCACGCAGATAGATATATGGGATTCTAAGCAAGTTAGGGCATATAGATCCTAAGTACTATAATAAAGTATAGATGTAGCAAGTATATACTAAAGATATGAGAATAGCATTATATGGTCATATTACTATAGCAAAATATCCAGGGCATTGACCACCTTTTAATAGTGAACATAATATATTGAAATCTATAATAATAAACGAGTAGAAAAGGCACCATGTTAGACCATTCCAGAGTGCAGTAAGTTATTAAGAAAACAGATCATGGGACTGGAGTGGAGATACAGTCATCCTATACTTCATCCAATGCCAGTCCGGGTGGCTATATGTACCAGTAAGTATAAGAAATCCTGTAGCAGAATCGTAGGGCGACAAAAGTACTGTAGTACTCCAATTGTGACGTACTGTCCTGTATGCAATGAAAAATCCCTAGAATAGTAACTTCTTTGGGGAGGCAAACCGTAGGTTAAGTGTTGAGGGGTCACACTAATGGGTAATAGATATTTAGCTGACTGGCCAGCCAATTCCAAAAGGCTCACAGTGTCAGCGTGGCATGTATATGTGTCGGCCGTATCTCCCGACTTACCAGGCCAGCGCACAAGCTTGTTAGAGTGTTGATGGGGCTCAATTAGAGAACACTCAGTCTGTTTATTTGTTAGGACTTGAGTTGTGTGAAGCCCTCCGTCTGAACTATTACCCACCTCAGGTGTCATCAAATATTCTCTCGCCAGCATGACCTCTGTTCCGATCTGCTGTGGGTCTGCCATCTTAGCCGCCATGTTGATGTTGCCTGCTGGCACTCTCAACGATAGTGATGCTGTTTGTAAAATCCTTGATGGAGCTATATTGTGTAGGCATACCAATTTACATATTTCTTCTGTTTCCGTTGAGAGTCTGTCTGCTGAGCTGATTCTCATTCTCTCCATGCCGACCTGGCTGTCCACGCCATCGCAAAATGTCCGCTTAAAGCTTTCAAGTATGAAAAGCACCCTACTGTTGAACACCTCTAACTCCATAATCGTCGGTCATATGTCGCCCTCCAGTCTATAGATTGTATCTGGTATGACTGCATCTACATCCACAGTGAGGAAGCACTGCCACCATATGAATGGCGTCCCTGTTGATAGTTTCTATTGCCTCATGGCCTCTCCAAATAGCTTTAACTGAAATGACCAAAACGGTATATGCTTCAAACCCAAACTAGAAATGTACAATTTGTTTCGGATCGATTCGGAAATTCAGCCGAATTCATAAAATTCGGGATTCGGATCGATTCAAATTTCCGAATTAAATTAGTGCCGAATCTACCGAATAAATCCGAATAAGTTCGGATTCATTCGGATTTATTCGGTAGATTTGGATGGCCATGGATTACACTAGTATTGTACAGTATATTAGGGGCCCAATCTGATATGCAGCGTCGCCCGCAAATGCCGGCGAAGCGGAATTTTGCGCTGGTTTGGTATCCTATATATGGCGCAACCTAGAAGTTACGCCCGTATATTTCTGCCATCGCCCGTAGTTTTTTGGGCCATAGGCAGGTATACCAAACCAGCGCAGTTATCCAATATACAGCGTAAGGACTTACGTGGCGAAAATGAAGAAATCTTACTCCATTTTCACCTCGCCACAAAAAGCAAGTAAGCCTTACTCTGTCTATTGGAGCCCCGTAACTCCCTAAACTACATGCCAAATAAAATACCTAACGCATGCGCAATGTCTATCTACCTGTCAACCGCGATCTGCTAAATAAAACCTAACACCTAACGCATGCGCAATGTCTATCTACCTGTCAACCGCGATCCCCCCCGCAATCCCTAATAAAATATTTAACCCCTAAACCGCCGCTCCCGGACCCTGCCGGACCTACCCCCTAAAGTGAGCCCCTACCCCGCCGACATCTACCTTACCTACCCCCTAAAGTGAGCTCCTACCCCGCCGCCATCTATATTAAATTAATTAACCCCTGATTTAATCCCCCTACCCCGCCGCCAGCTATATTAAATTAATTAACCCCTAATTTAATCCCCCTACCCCGCCGCCAGCTATATTAAATTAATTAACGAAAGAGAAAGAACAGCACTCCATGAGATAGAACAGAAGCTGGAATAACTTCCATGAATGTTCATTTTTATTGAATTCCTCAGGGTGCCTGTTCTTTTTGCACACTATGCCCCTTCACAGAGAAAAAATATCCTGAAGCATATCAGTCTGACCCTGCCCAATGACAGTCCAGCGCCGAAATACCAGGCAATTCTTCTCTGAACAAGGGAAGCAACAACCCCAGACGTTCGTTTCGGCCTCGTCAGTGAGGTGCAGTTGTATCTCTCTAAGGGCAAGTGTGCATGGAGTCCACGTCTGGTTTCCCCATTACTCTTAGGGTGACCCAAGAGTAATTTGCATAAAGATCGAAAGAGAGAGAACAGCACTCCATGAGATAGAACTGAAGCTGGAATAACTTCCATGCATGTTCATTTTTATTGAATTCCTCAGGGTGCCTGTTCTTTTTTCACACTATGCCCCTTCACAGAGAAAAAATATCCTGAAGCATGAGGGCGGAGCTTGGCCATTCTGTGAAATGGCTGCGTAGTGAAATAGCTCTTAGGCCCTAAGTCTCCAAACCCAGCAGCCATCCACGACCTCAGCCTCAAAGATCCCCTTACATCAAAGGTAATGGTTCCCTAAACCTGGCGCAACACCCCAACTGCCGCAAACCCCTCTTAATTGGACCGGGCCCGCTCATATCATCAGGCGCCGCCCGGGCCTGGGGGAGAAGACATCGCGCACCTGGGCCTTAGTAACACCAGGGCTGGGCTCGATCCGACAGGAGGCAGCGCAACAATCCAGCGGCTACTGACTTCCACCACCGGCCATACACGTCAGCGACTGCCGCCGCAACTACAGCCTCTCACCGCCCAGTAAGTCTGGCACACTTCCAGGGAGCAGCACACATTCTAGGGCCTTGTGGTGGGGCGGTACGCATTGCGGGCCGCGAGCGCTAACATCCTAAGCTACTTGCTGTCCTGTCGCATAGCTACCCACCGCAATACAGGGAGCTAGGCGAGCAAGCACCTCTCAGGATAAAAGTTGTTCATTTGTGGAAGAGACAGGGCAGCCTTGCCACAATCAGATAAGCTGTGAAACAAGGGACATATATTATACAGCCCACAACAGTCCCTGTGAAGTGTACATGCTGCACACACCCTGGGGCGACATCTCCCCGCTGTGATACACCATTAAGCAGTTCTATCCATCACCCTCAAGGCAGCCACAACTTTTGAAAAATCTCTGTGCTGCACTGTTATAAAGGCAGGCCATCTGACAGCAGTTCCTTGAAGTGTACAGGGGGAAGCAGCTCAAGCACCAATATAAACACATTTGAACTTTTACTCATATCACTAGCCCATAACAACTTAAAAGGGGCAACTATTTACCACCCACGCCAGCCCTCACCATCTCATATAAGCATGCCAGGGAAAAAAACAACCAAGCTGGACAACGCCCTACAACCTAGGATTATGCAGCAGTTTTTAAAACAGCCTGAATCCACCTCAAAACAAACTCAACACAATTCGGACAGCATTATGACCGCACCCAGCTCACAGCCTAGTGTCCAGGTTGTGAACCCTGCTCCTGCTACTAATTTGTCAATCACTAAAGAAGACCTCAAATCTTTATGCACCAAAGAAGATTTCAAAGAAATGCTCACTGAAGTAAAGGGTTGGTATGGAGACCACAAAAGGGACTTAACAAAGGTGACGCAGAGAGTTACCAACTTAGAATAAAATCACAATACCACTAGCAACGACATCAACCATATGTCCCGCCTTCTCTATGATCAAGAAGAAACCATATACAACTTATTAGAGAAGGTTGAGGATCTTGACAACAGGGGCAGGAGGAATAACCTGAGAGTACGTGGGATCCCAGAATCCATTCATCCAGGAGCCCTGGAGGGCTGCCTACAGGCGCTGTTCCGCACGTTAAAAGGTGATGAAAATGCCCCGGAGGTAATTATTGAGAGAGCACACAGAGCCCTCAGGGCAAAGCCCCCACCTAAAGCACCCCCTAGGGATGTAATCCTGAAGCTGCTGCATTTTAAAGATAAGGAGGACATCCTAAAACACTCAAGGCAGAAACAAGAACTTACACATGCAGGCAACCGCATCCAGATTTTTACAGATTTGAGCCCCACAACACTCCAGAAAAGAAGGGACCTGAACCATATTACCACAGTGCTCTGAGAGAGGAAGATCGCCTACCGCTGGGGGTTCCCGGTCAGCATCATTGCCACCAAAGGTAACACCACAGCTATCTACAAAACCCAAGATGACTTACCTCACTTTTGTGAGGCCCTGCAGATACACATCCAGACAGAAGACCCAACAAAAGAAGGCCCGGCTTCGAGGTTCCCTACGGGGAGCCGGATGCGACCTACACCCACACCCACCGCTGAGCGGGGCTTTCACAAACACCCCTCACTAGTGACTGTTGCTGATGATGTGGAAGAACCACATCAACTAATGGACTGCTCGCTCCTATGGCCCAGGTCAGGGGCCAGCTCCTGAATCAAGGCAACAGGTCGTATATAATATGATATAATGTTATCTTTAAGTTTACTTTTTCAAATGCTGGGTTTGTTGACGGGGATATTACCCTACTTGTCTAGTTAACTGTTATCATTGATTGCTGTTCTCATAGGTTTCTAGAGTTAAATATACCTGTCTAACATCGGCACCCACAGTAGGGCAGCCGGGCTGTTAGTGTATCATAACTGTTTGCAACTTTATTCCCCTCCATCTTTTCTAACCCCCCCTTCCTCTCTTCCTCCTCCTCCACCCCTTCTATCTCTAGCCTGCCTTTTCCCTGTCACTACACGCAGAAGCGGAGAGACCCAGAAACGACACATTCCACAGATATACAGAAAGAGTAGGGTGCATAGAATAGACAGACGTTGCTCAGCCTCCAGCACATCCGCACATAAACAGATAGATAGCGCGCAATTGATGTGTACTGGTGCTGCCCAGTTGGATCCACTATACCCTAGAAACATGCAGCCGCGCCCTATTAAATTCATAACCATTAACGCAAAAGGGCTTAACAGCCCCGAAAAGAGATCAATCGCTTTCACACAGTTACATAGAGCTGGAGGGGATATCATCTGTATCCAGGAGACACATTTCAAAAAAGGGAGGGAACCCAGGTACATCTCTCATAGATACAACACCTTCTACCTTGCCTCGGGCTGCTCAAAAAAATGCGGGGTGGGCATCTTCGTCAAGAACACGATCCCCTTCCAACCAATCCAGGTTCTTAAAGACCCCAACGGAGCATACTTATTAGTGGTGGGAACATTGTTTAGCTCTTACATCACAATAGCCAATGTCTATCTGCCAAACCAGGGTCAGCACACCATATTCAAACAGCTGACACAACTGATATTGGAACACACAAGAGGCATATTATTTCTAGCAGGTGAGTTTAACCTACCACTGGTCCCTTCCTATGACACCTCAACAGGGAAAACTAATGTACCACACAGAGTAATCAAAACCGTCAACTCACAACTTCACTCACTAAGACTACATGACATATGGAGATCACTACACCCAGACACCCGGGACTACACCTTCTTTTCACACCCGCACCATGTCTACACCAGAATTGACTACCTCATAACTGACCAGTTAGGCCTCTCCTTGATAGACAAAGCCGACATACTGCCAATTACTTGGTCAGACCACGCACCCGTACAATGCACATTAGAGTGGCCAGACGTACCCATAAAACCCCATATTTGGAGACTTGACGAACATACGTTAGATAACCCTTTGCACAAATTGGCAATTGACACTACCTTACGGCACTACTTTAACGAAAACCCACTAGATGCCCTATCCACCTCCATGACATGGGAAGCGCACAAATGTGTGGCAAGGGGTGAATTCATAAGGCTTAAAGCTACAGAAACCAAACAAAACAGACAATTCCTGAACTCATCCCTATCTCAGATCAGATACTGGGAAACTCATCTACCACAATATTAAAGTCCCTAAACACAGTAAAGACTGAATTGAATAATCATCTCATCAAAGAATACCAGAGAAGGGCATCAATGCTACAACAAAAATACTTTGAGATGAATGATAGAATAGGCTCCTCATTAGCTAAGGCGCTGAAGCGCAAACAATTAAGCACACATATATACTCGTTAACGGATGCATCGGGTCACACTCAGAAAGAGAGTGAGAAAATTGCTGAAACTTTCAGACGATATTACGAGACACTTTACAACATCACGAACAAGAGCCCACAATCACACATAGACGCATATCTAAGAGACATCCATCTCCCCACACTCTCTCAAGAGGACTCTGAGCAACTTGACAGACCGATAACAGCTGACGAAATCAAGCTAGCCATCAAGAGCATGCCAAATGGAAAGAGCCCCGGGCCTGATGGACTAGGGGTAAAATACTACAAAGACTTTGCACATCACTTACTAACACCTCTCACACTCCTGTTTAACTTACTGTTAAAAGAGGGAGGCTTCACAGACAAGATGCTCGAGGCAAACATTACTGTCCTCCCCAAACAGGGTAAAACCCCGGATAGGCCAGAGAACTTTCGCCCGATTTCGCTCCTCAACGTAGATGTAAAAATCTACGCAAAAGTATTAGCCAACAGAATCAATCAGATCCTCCCCACGCTGATACACCCAGATCAAGTGGGTTTCGTGCCTGGGAGAGAGGCGCGCGACAACACGCTGAAAGTGTTACAGCTCGTATCGCACGCGCAGCATCAGAATACCCCCCTTATACTGGTCTCGACAGACGCTGAAAAAGCGTTCGACCAGGTACACTGGTCTTTTCTAAAAGCGGTCCTAGCCAGAATGAAGTTTAGTGAAACCTTTATTAAACAGATATTTGCTCTCTATGAAAATCCCTCTGTTAGGGTAAAAGTTAATGGCCTGCTGTCAGACAGATTCCATATCAGAAACGGGACCAGGCAGGGATGCCCCCTCTCGCCGATCCTTTTCGCTATCTCAATCGAGGCATTACGCAAAAAATTAGAGAAGACTCCCAGATCTCAGGCATTAAAACTAAATCAAGCACACACAAATTAGCTTTATACGCCGACGACGTCCTATTGACACTCACTGACATAGAGACCTCACTCCCTAGAGTTTTAGACACTTTTAGTGAATACGGACGACTATCTAACTTCCACCTTAATGTAGCCAAATCAGAGATACTGAACATCACATACAGCACAGAGGTTTTAACCACAACATTAGGTGCCTGCCCCTTGAGATTACAACGAGACAAGCTGAAGTATCTGGGGATATTCATCTCCCCGGACGCTCAGACTGTCTTCCGAGAAAATTACAAGAGTTTAGAAACCACACTGATAGCGGACCTGTCTAGATGGAAGAACAAATCCATCTCCTGGCTGGGACGAATTAATGTCGTTAAGATGAACGTGCTTCCCAGACTGCTTTACATTCTCCAAACAACACCAATCCCCCTCCCAAGGAACTATCGACAAAAAATACAAAACTTAATCTAACAATACATCTGGGGAGGGATCAGACCAAGGGTAGCCAGGAGAACTCTGTATCTGCCCAGGGACAGAGGGGGTCTAGGGGTCCCAAACGTACTAACGTACAAACAGGCAATCATGCTGGGCAGTTTGCTGGACTGGTGCTCCCAACAAAGAATGGGTACGACTGGACTGTGACATTCTAGACACAAACAATGCAGGCCTAGGCGCCTGGATTCTAGAAAAGGATAGGCACACAGCCACAACTACATATCCCCTCCTGATAGACTTCTATTCTACTTGGGACAAGATAATAAACACTAGAACGCATATAACAACCAAACTTCCCCACTGACCCCTATTTATCATAATGCCGCACTGCCATGGAACTACCCTGATAATAGAGCCATCACTGACACACCCTTAAATGACTACGTCATCAAGTCCTTGACAGACGGACATAAGCTCAAGACACTCACGGACATCTTGGAGGAACACCCTCACCTGATGATGAACTGGTACTCACACATGCGGTTAAACCACTACATTGTGACACATAAACATAGATCTTGTTTAACTAGAACACCTACCACCTTCGAGACCTTGTGCCTGAAGGACACGCCAACAGCTCATGCAATCTCATTACTCTATAAACTGCTACTGACAGATGACGCCCAGACACTCCCCTCCTACACGAAGATGTGGGAAAAGGAATGGCAGACTGAGATTGGTCATGAGGACTGGCAGAACGCTTTTTCAGTGACCAAGTCAGCCTCAATCTCTATGAGAGTGCAAGAATCCAGTTTCAAATGCCTAGCAAGATGGTACCTTACACCCAGCAGACTGCAGAAGATTTACAAACAGGCCTCAGGCAAATGCTGGAGGGACTGTGGCGCAGTTGGCACACCAACACACATATGGTGGGATTGCCCCAGGCTAGATGAATACTGGGTTGGCGTCCTTAATCACATGGAACTAGTCTTAGGGAAACCCCTGCAGAACAGCCCAAAAACACTACTGTTCCTATCATTGCCCAAATTGCCTTGTAAAGCTAGCAGAGAACTACTATTAATTATGCTGAATGGAGCTAAATTGCTGATCCCTAAGCATTGGAAATCTAGCACCACACCGACCCTTAAGGAATGGCAAGAACAAGTAGATACGCTACTACGCCTAGAAAGATATCACCACATTCAGCAAGGGACTGCGGACACACACGAGATGATGCTGGAGTGCTGGGCGACACATAGACAACGGATAGTGTAGGATAATGTTGACTACAGCATGGACCTCTGACTTCTCCATTGACACTTACCCCCCCCTCTCCCCCCCTCCTTCTTCGCTTTCATTTACCACCTCTGCCCATTCTGCATGAGATATGCACAAACGAGCCCCAAACAATCCTCGACCGTGGGAATACAGTAAAGTGAGTGACTACACAAACCTTATCAAGGCGACACTGGAGATAGGTTTCCCTTTACCCCCCCCCCTCTTTCTCCTTTTCTCTTTGCTTCCCACTCTCTGGTGATCCTAGCTTATGAATGTATAGCTTGGCGGGATTGGCCGTAGAACACCAGGGAAAGTGCACTATTGGACTCTTGGACTTTTAACATACAAGTGCATATTGAACTGTGTCCTGATCCTTCCGGAGTTAAAGTCCACATGCTCTATGAGCGGTCAGTAATTCATCATGCCTAGGGGAGCCAGGGGAAGAATGACTTTTACATGTTAGTATTATACATCACAATTTGCAATGTAATGATCACATAACTTTGTATTCATATGCACCTTCGAAAAACTGAAAAACTTGTAATTTTTTGAATTCCTTTCAATAAAGCTTTTTTGAAAAAAAAAAAAAAAAATATCCTGAAGCATATCAGTCTGACCCTGCCCAATGACAGTCCAGCGCCGAAATACTAGGAAATTCTTCTCTGAACAAGGGAAGCAACAACCCCAGACGATCGTTTCGGCCTCTTATGGGCCTCGTCATTATTCTTGGGTCACCCTAAGAGTAATGGGGAAACCAGACGTGGACTCCATGCACACTTGCCCTTAGAGAGATACAACTGCACCTCACTGACGAGGCCCATAGGAGGCCGAAACAATCGTCTGGGGTTGTTGCTTCCCTTGTTCAGAGAAGAATTGCCTGGTATGTCTTCGCTGGACTGTCATTGGGCAGGGTCAGACTGATATGCTTCAGGATATTTTTTCTCTGTGAAGGGGCATAGTGTGCAAAAAGAACTGGCACCCTGAGGAATTCAATAAAAATGAACATGCATGGAAGTTATTCCAGCTTCTGTTCTATCTCATGGAGTGCTGTTCTCTCTCTTTCGATTAAATTAATTAACCCCTAATCTAATCCCCCTACCCCGCCACCACCTATATTAAATTAATTAACCCTTAATCTAATCCCCCTACCCGCCGCCACCTATATTAAATTAATTAACCCCTAATCTAATCCCCTACCCCGCCGCCAGCTATATTAAATCGATTAACCCCTAATCTAATCCCCCTACCCCGCCGCCATCTATATTAAATTATTTAACCCCTAAAATACTAAACTATCCCTACCACTAAACCTAAGTCTAACCCTACAAATAGCCCAAAGTAAACTGCTCTATTGCCAGCCCTTAAAAGCGCTTTTTGCGGGGCATGCCCCAAAGTAAACTGCTCTTTTACCAGCCCTTAAAAGGGCTTTTGGTGAGGCTTTGTCACAAAGTAAACTGCTCTTTTGCCTCTAATCTAAATCCCCCTACACCGCCGCCACCTATAATAAATGTATTAACCCCTAATCTAATCCCCCTACACCGCCGCCACCTATATTAAACACATTAACCCCTATCTAATCCCCCCTTATATTAGGGTTAATATAGTTAATATAGTTGTTATATTATAAATATTAACTATATTAACCCTAATTATATTAGGGTTAATATAGTTAATATCGTTATTATATATATATATTATTCCAGCTTCTGTTCTATCTCATGGAGTGCTGTTCTCTCTCTTTCGATTAAATTAATTAACCCCTAATCTAATCCCCCTACCCCGCCACCACCTATATTAAATTAATTAACCCTTAATCTAATCCCCCTACCCCGCCGCCACCTATATTAAATTAATTAACCCCTAATCTAATCCCCCTACCCCGCCGCCAGCTATATTAAATATATTAACCCCTAATCTAATCCCCCTACCCCGCCGCCATCTATATTAAATTATTTAACCCCTAAAATACTAAACTATCCCTACCACTAAACCTAAGTCTAACCCTACAAATAGCCCAAAGTAAACTGCTCTATTGCCAGCCCTTAAAAGCGCTTTTTGCGGGGCATGCCCCAAAGTAAACTGCTCTTTTACCAGCCCTTAAAAGGGCTTTTGGTGAGGCTTTGTCACAAAGTAAACTGCTCTTTTGCCTCTAATCTAAATCCCCCTACACCGCCGCCACCTATAATAAATGTATTAACCCCTAATCTAATCCCCCTACACCGCCGCCACCTATATTAAACACATTAACCCCTATCTAATCCCCCTTATATTAGGGTTAATATAGTTAATATAGTTGTTATATTATAAATATTAACTATATTAACCCTAATTATATTAGGGTTAATATAGTTAATATCGTTATTATATTATATATATATTAAGTATAATAACCCTATCTAACTCTAACATCCCTAACTAAACTCTTATTAAAATAAATCTAATATTAATATTATGAATGAAAATATTCCTATTTAAATCTAAATACTTACCTATAAAATAAACCCTAAGATAGCTACAATGAATTAATAATTATATTATATTTATTTTACAGGTAACTTGGTATTTTATTTTAACTATGTACAATAGCTATTAAATAGTTAATAACTATTTAATAGCTACCTAGTTAAAATAATTACCAATTTACCTGTAAAATAAATCCTAACCTAAGTTACAAATACACCTACACTATCAATAAATTAAATAAACTACAAATATATAAACTAAAATACAATTAAATAAACTAAACTAAATTACCAAAAAAAAAAACCCACTAAATTACAAAAATTAAAAAAAAGATTTCAAGATTTTTAAGCTAATTACACCTATTCTAAGCCCCCTAATAAAATAAAAAGCCCCCCAAAATTAAAAAAAATTCCCTACCCTATTCTAAATTAAAAAAGTTAGCTCTTTTACCTTACCAGCCCTTAAAAGGGCCTTTTGCGGGGCATGCCCCAAAGAAAACTGCTCTTTTGCCTGAAAAAAAACACAATACCACCCCCTAACATTACAACCCATTACCCACATACCCCTAATCTAAGCCAAACATCCCTTAAATAAACCTAATACTACCCCACTGAAGATCTCCCTACCTTGTCTTCACCCAGCCGAGCCGAACTCTTCATCCGATCCGGGCGATGTCATCAATCCAGCGGCAGTGAAGTCTTCTTCCATCGGCGATGTCTTCAAGCAAAGCGGCATCTTCAATCTTCTTTCTTTGCTCTTCCACCGCGGAGCATCCATCCGGCACGACGACTTCCCGACGAATGAGGTTCCTTTAAATGACGTCATCCAAGATGGCGTCCTTCGAATTCCGATTGGCTGATAGGATTCTATCAGCCAATCGGAATTAAGGTAGAAAAATCTAGAAAATGAACTCAGAGCTTTGTCAACAATTTACCCTATTATTGGATCCATTCCCTCTGACACATTGTACTTTGTTGGACTTAAGGAGTAAATGAGTGGGAATTTTTTTACTTTCATTACTGCCAATGGCTGTGCAGGAGGTGCTTTTTAAACCGACACAGTTTAGTGTTTAAACAGATCTATGAGTACAGCATCTGCCGAAACGCGTAGGATCTGTTAATCCTACTATTTTCAACCTGGATTGTATTTTAAACCTACGTCAAAGATATAAAATAAAGTGGACTTTTATTTTCATACGTTCCGGTTCCAATGCTTTTCTCTTTTTTTTCATTGCCTTTTGGACTACGAGGAGTCCTTTTGTGCCGAGGATCCGGATTCCCCTGACACCAGTGAAACCCCCTCTGATGATCATTGTAAGAAGGGCAGCATTCTGATTTGCTGTCTACCCACACACACATTGAGACACGTCATGCCAATACATATCCGGAAGCATAGACCGCAGGAAAAGCAAGGACTACAGCGAGAGGTTATAATTCCACACCGGAGCTGTTGTTACCTTAATGCAAGCAAGCGTCCACACAGCTTTCCATGGTCTTTTTCTTACTACTGGTGGGACTTTGGTAACAGACAGGTGAATCCCTCAACTTTCTGCAAGTTGGATGTTACAGTGATGTCACAGGTGAAGTTGGTTCTGGTTGGGAAAAGCATATTACCATTTGCATTGCCGCTTCTATTGTCTTGCTGGGGGACTTTTTGTTTGCCTAAACAGTATCATCAATTAAAATGGAACATTGAGTGATACCTACATTAATTTATGTGGATAGTCTGGGTAAATAGGAATATTGTTTTCTCTTTTTTGCTATCATTTGTACTAATTAATTGCCTGGGATAAGCGCTATACAATGTACTAATTAATGACTGGGATAAGCGTAAGGATATCCTTTGTGTTATTAAAGACTATTAAAGACTGGGATAAGTGTAAGGATATCCTACGTACCAATTACTGACTGGGATAAGCGTAAGGATATCCTACGTACCAATTACTGACTGGGATAAGCATAAGGATATCCTACGTACCAATTACTGACTGGGATAAGCGTAAGGATATCCTACGTACTAATTACTGACTGGGATAAGCATAAGGATATCCTACGTACCAATTACTGACTGGGATAAGCATAAGGATATCCTACGTACCAATTACTGACTGGGATAAGCATAAGGATATCCTACGTACCAATTACTGACTGGGATAAGCATAAGGATATCCTACGTACCAATTACTGACTGGGATAAGCATAAGGATATCCTACGTACCAATTACTGACTGGGATAAGCATAAGGATATCCTACGTACCAATTACTGACTGGGATAAGCGTAAGGATATCCTACGTACCAATTACTGACTGGGATAAGCGTAAGGATATCCTACGTACTAATTACTGACTGGGATAAGCGTAAGGATATCCTACGTACCAATTACTGACTGGGATAAGCGTAAGGATATCCTACGTACCAATTACTGACTGGGATAAGCGTAAGGATATCCTACGTACCAATTACTGACTGGGATAAGCATAAGGATATCCTACGTACCAATTACTGTCTGGGATAAGCGTAAGGATATCCTACGTACCAATTACTGACTGGGATAAGCGTAAGGATATCCTACGTACTAATTACTGACTGGGATAAGCGTAAGGATATCCTACGTACTAATTACTGACTGGGATAAGCATAAGGATATCCTACGTACTAATTACTGACTGGGATAAGCATAAGGATATCCTACGTACTAATTACTGACTGGGATAAGCATAAGGATATCCTACGTACTAATTACTGACTGGGATAAGCGTAAGGATATCCTACGTACTAATTACTGACTGGGATAAGCGTAAGGATATCCTACGTACCAATTACTGACTGGGATAAGCATAAGGATATCCTACGTACCAATTACTGACTGGGATAAGCGTAAGGATATCCTACGTACCAATTACTGACTGGGATAAGCGTAAGGATATCCTACGTACCAATTACTGACTGGGATAAGCGTAAGGATATCCTACGTACTAATTACTGACTGGGATAAGCATAAGGATATCCTACGTACTAATTACTGACTGGGATAAGCATAAGGATATCCTACGTACTAATTACTGACTGGGATAAGCGTAAGGATATCCTACGTACTAATTACTGACTGGGATAAGCATAAGGATATCCTACGTACTAATTACTGACTGGGATAAGCATAAGGATATCCTACGTACTAATTACTGACTGGGATAAGCGTAAGGATATCCTACGTACTAATTACTGACTGGGATAAGCGTAAGGATATCCTACGTACTAATTAATGACTGGGATAAGCATAAGGATATCCTACGTACTAATTACTGACTGGGATAAGCGTAAGGATATCCTACGTACTAATTACTGACTGGGATAAGCGTAAGGATATCCTACGTACTAATTAATGACTGGGATAAGCGTAAGGATATCCTACGTACTAATTACTGACTGGGATAAGCGTAAGGATATCCTACGTACTAATTACTGACTGGGATAAGCATAAGGATATCCTACGTACTAATTACTGACTGGGATAAGCGTAAGGATATCCTACGTACTAATTACTGACTGGGATAAGCGTAAGGATATCCTACGTACTAATTAATGACTGGGATAAGCATAAGGATATCCTACGTACCAATTACTGACTGGGATAAGCATAAGGATATCCTACGTACCAATTACTGACTGGGATAAGCATAAGGATATCCTACGTACCAATTACTGACTGGGATAAGCGTAAGGATATCCTACATACTAATTAATGAGTGGGATAAGCATTACGTGCACAGTAGATGATGACAACATTTGTAACATGACAATGAAGCCTTGCACATCTATTTACAAATTATGTAGCTGAGGGCACAGATTTTTATCACATTAACCTATGTGATTTTCTTAATGTGAAATGGTTATTTGGTGACTTTAGAAGCAACTTAGTGCACATCTGTAAATATTTTTCTCTGTTGGCTGCAATAATGAATGTACATGAGTGTTTTACTTCTGAATTACAGGGAGATACTGCAGATATCAGCATAATGTGTTTTGTGCAATGAATCACACACTTTGTTGTAGACTTGTCTGTTGTTCATTGCTCTTTTATTTCTGTTGTTATATAAAATGATGCTCATATAATGTTCTGTTCCCTGCAGTGCATTCTGTTTACCTATCAGAGCTGTTTGGTTTCCCTTTATGTCTGTTTGGTGGGGAACTGAGACAGACCAGCTTTACTTAGCACCTGAACATGGTCATTGTTTTTTATGTATAAAACCAGCTACTGAGATCTGAGTAACACAACATGATAATCCTCTAGTTACGCAGTCACCACATTACAGGTTGTGTCAGTACAGATGGCTCCCAACACTGACTCCACATCTGCTTTGTGATCTGAATCATTCCTTTCTCTTTGTATAAAACAACAAGATCCCTGGGATTATACAGAACTCTTATGGCGCTATCATGAGCACACGTGTTTGGGGGAGGAGCTTTAAACAAGAGCTGTGTGTTAACTCTGGGAGCGTCATTATATTTTATAGAATCAGATTATTCCCAGTTATGCATTTAAGTTAAGTGCGGTAACTAAACCCTGTGGCTTTGTATTTATATTTAGGTGTATGTATTACAGGAAAAGCAGCTGTTAGTAATAGGAGCACCTGTTGTTTTTTCTCTTTACTTATATATAGTTATCAGTGAATTATAAAGAGAAACCTTTTATTAATATACGTGCATTTATATTTTTATTATGTTAACGTGTTTTATACAAGATGTTATAAAGTTTATGATTGTTTAATTTGCACATCACGGAAATCCTGAGAGCGTTACTGTAATGTTCAGTCTCAGATATTTTACTTTCAATAAACTTTAATTTTTTTCCTTTCTTCATCGCAATCAAAAAATTCACAAAAGCAGCTAAATAAGTGAGTTATAACGGGTATTTAGGTCTTGATTACAAGTGGAGCTGCTGCCTATTGCGTCTATACATGTCATAAGTATCACTGAGTGAATCTAAGGTGATCCTCTCTATACCCACTCGTGATCCATGCACGCTGGCCATAGGCCTCTGAATCACATGCTACCCACACCTCTGGGCAAGATGCCTTGCATTTATTATCCTATTTACATAAATTTGTCCAACGGATATCTAATGGTAATCAAACACATAATGTTTATCTGATACACAAGGACAGCACCACTGTAACATATGTGCTATTTATAGTCCAACAAGGGCACATTCTGTTTCATTTTAAAGGTTTACAATTGTGATAATATCGCATCTGAGAAGTGTGTTTGTTTAACCAGTGCTTTACTCTCTGGTAAATGAGTTGCACATTAAAGGGGCACTGAACCCAATTTTTTCTTTCATGATTCAGGTAGAGCAGCAATTTTAAGCAACATTCTAATGAACTCCTATTATCAATTTTTCTTCGTTCTATTAGTATTTATATTTGAAAAAGCTGGTATGAAAGCTTACGAGACGGCCCATTTTTTTGGATAGTGCTTGCTGATTGATTGCTACATTTAGCCATCAATCGGCAAGCGCTACCCAGATGCTGAACCTAAAATGGGACTTCTCCTATGCTTTCATTCATGCTTTTTCAAATTTGGGGTCTCTTGTCCCTTTAATCTCTCCCATGCGCAATGGAAAACCATGACCTTGTAATAAAAACGCAAGATGCCACTTTGTGCTCAATATAGAAAGTATAGGGAACACTGATTACTGCACAGAGTTGTTATAATTTAACCTACATGCAGCTTGTATTAAGGTTCTAGCAGAAAAAATATTGTGAGCTCACAATTGTGTTTGCACTTCCTGTAGTAACAATTATGTTTGCACTTCCTGTAGTAACAATTGTGTTTGCACTTCCTGTAATAACAATTGTGTTTGCACTTCTTGTAGTAACAATTGTGTTTGTACTTCCTGTAGTAACAATTGTGTTTGCACTTCCTGTAATTACAATTGTGTTTGCACTTCCTGTAGTAACAATTATGTTTGCACTTCCTGTAGTAACAATTGTGTTTGCACTTCCTGTAGTAACAATTGTGTTTGCACTTCCTGTAGTAACAATTGTGTTTGCACTTCCTGTAATTACAATTGTGTTTGCACTTCCAGTAGTAACAATTGTATTTGTACTTCCTGTAGTAACAATTGTGTTTGCACTTCTTGTAGTAACAATTGTGTTTGCACTTCCTGTAGTAACAATTATGTTTGCACTTCCTGTAATAACAATTGTGTTTGCACTTCCTGTAATTACAATTGTGTTTGCACTTCCTGTAATAACAATTGTGTTTGCACTTCCTATATTTAATATTGTGTTTGCACTTCCTATAATTACAATTATGTTTGCACTTCCTGTAATAACAATTGTATTTGTACTTCCTGTAGTAACAATTGTGTTTGCACTTCTTGTAGTAACAATTGTGTTTGCACTTCCTGTAGTAACAATTATGTTTGCACTTCCTGTAATTACAATTGTGTTTGCACTTACTGTAATAACAATTGTGTTTGTGCTTCCTGTAATAACAATTGTGTTTGCACTTCCTGTAATAACAATTGTGTTTGTACTTCCTGTAATAACAATTGTGTTTGCACTTCCTGTAATTACAATTGTGTTTGCACTTCCTGTAATAACAATTGTGTTTCCACTTCCTTTAGTAACAATTGTGTTTGCACTTCCTGTAATTAAAATTGTGTTTGCACTTCCTGTAATTACAATTGTTTTTGCACTTCCTGTAATTACAATTGTGTTTGGACTTTATGTAATAACAATTGTGTTTGCACTTCCTGTAATTACAATTGTGTTTGCACTTTATGTAATAACAATTGTGTTTGCACTTCCTGTAATTACAATTGTGTTTGCACTTCCTGTAATTACAATTGTGTTTGCACTTCCTGTAGTAACAATTGTGTTTGCACTTCCTATAGTAACAATTGTGTTTGCACTTCCTGTAGTAACAATTTGTTATGGAGTTATTATGCAAATACTGTAACTCTGTTTGTTTATGGTAATATTGCATTGCCTTATACTTCCTGTTTCCTGTTCCTACCTCTGACCTGGATGTAGTTTTTTAGTTCAATATGATTCCTCACGCTAACAGCTTGTAGTGTCTTTATTTCTATACATGAAACATGGTGTCAGACGTATCTAGAATCAGGACTGATCCTCTTGCTTGGAGCACAGCAGCTTTAAGATACAACACAGCTTTGTGAGTTACAGCCCAAAACGTTTTTTTTTTCTGATATTTGAGAGCTTAGAGACATAAAGACAACATGACTGCCATGAATTGCATACCTCCCCCAGAGGAAATGAGAATCAGTGGGGATTGCAGCAGCAATTGGGAAACTTTCAGAGCTGAATTTGAAGATTATTCCCTGGCTACAGTGTTGAATGAGAAATCTGCAGCAGTGCAGGCAGCAACTCTGAGAAGAGTCATGGGCAGTGAATGCAGGCATGTGAATAAGCACAATCTGACCCTCACAGCAGTGCAAAGAGAATGTTACAGCCATTTTAGATGCACTGGAAGCTTATTTTAAACCTGCTAAAATGTTATATATGAAAGGTATATGTTTGGATGCTGCAAACAAGAAGAGGGAGAATCTCTTGATAACTTTGTTACACGCTTGAGAGAAAAGGCAGCAACTTGTGAATATGGTACTCTAAGGGATGAATTAATAAGGGACAAAATTGTTCTCGGTGTAGCTAGTGAGAGCACACGCAGGCGTCTACTAAGAGAACATGACTTAACTTTAAACACAGCCATTGAAACATGCCGTACAGCAGAGCTCACTGACAGACGTCTAAAAGTTATGGAACAGGACAGACAGCAGACTGACAGCATAAACATTGCAATGCAGCGACAACACATAAGCAAACCGCAGCAACAACGCCACCAGTTTAGCACAAATACTGCAAACCCTACCGCATGCAAATATTGTGGGACTGTGCATCAAAGAATTAAATAGCAATGTCCAGCTTATGGGAAGTCTTGTAGGTCTTGTGGAAGAACAAATCACTTTGCTAATGTTTGTTTGTCAGGTAAAAGACAGCCATCACTAGGAAAGTTACACACCATTGAGAACACATCTGCATATGAGGAAGAGCCACCCTCCGCTGAAGTGATATACAGTAGTGAATTGATCGGCACTGTGCAAGCCAGAGGACAGAAATGGTTTGTCACTTTAAATTTAAATAATAAGCCCCAATCCTGCCAGCTCGATTCAGGAGCAACATGTGATGTAATGTGTTTGAGAGACAAAATTATGTTGGCACCAGAAGTACGTCTACTGCAAAGTGACACCAGACTAAAGTTATAATCAGGTGAGCTTATGAAATCTCTAGGACTCTTCAGGACAGAAGGTGTCATACGTGGAAGGACACACAAGCTAGAGTTTGAAATTGTGGAAGCCTGCCAAAAGCCACTGTTATCCGGCTCAACCTGTGAGCATCTAGGGCTGATGCATTTCTCTATCCCAGCAGAGCTCAACGTGATAGACAATCAATTCAAAGGGCCCTTGACAAAACATTTGCTATTAAAGGAATTTAGTGATGTTTTATTGGGCCAGTAGAATCTGTACCAGGGGAAGTTCATTTTGACCTTCACATGAGTGTCTCTCCAGTACAATGTGCACCACGCAATGTGCCGGTGTCCACAAAACAGGCAGTTAAGGCGCAGCTTGACCAGTATGAGGCTGATGGACATTTAGCAACAGTGACTGAACCAACTGATTAGATAAGTAACATGGTGATTGTAAAGAAGCTGATAAGTTAAGAATATGCATAGATCCCAAATTCTTGAATCAGGCACTGAGACGATGTCACTACATCATGCCAACTCTCAAGGATGTTTTGTACAAGCTGCCTAATGCACGTCTGTTCACGCTTGTTGATGCCCGCAATGCATTTCTACAATGTAAGTTGGATAATGCAAGTAGCTACATGACAACCTTCTGGACTCCCTGGGGCAGAAAAAGATGGCTCAAGTTGCCTTTTGGAGTATCAGTTGCACCAGAGGTGTATCAACGTAAACAACATGAACTATTGGCTGGACTCAGTGGTATTGAACCAATAGCTGATGACATCCTTGTGGTTGGTTGTGGGGACACAGATAGGGAAGCAGAGCAAGATCATGATGGCAAATTATTAGAACTAATGAATCGTTGTAGGCAGGTGAAACTAAGACTTGGCATGAAAAAACTGCATTCAAGGTCAAAGAGGTCCGCTTCCATGGGCACATACTATCCTTTGAGGGTTTGAAGGCTGACCCAGAAAAAATCAGAGCTATACTGGATATGCCACAGCCGGTGAATGTGAAATCCCTGCAGCGCTTCATAGGATTTGTTACCTACCTATCAAAATTCCTACCACACCTCTCAGAGGTTTGCGAGCCGTTGAGAAGGCTTCTGGACAAGGATGCAGTTTGGCATTGGCTTCCTAAGCATGATAATGCAGTGCAGAACATCAAACGTTTGGTCACAGATAAACCTGTCCTGAAGAACTATATGTGACAAAACCTGTAACTATTCAAAGTGATGCAAGCAAAAGTGGACTAGGGTGTTGCCTATTGCAAGCTGACCAGCCTATCGCTTTTGCTTCAAGGGCACTGACCCTTACTGAGCAAAACTATGCACAAATCAAAAAGGAATGTCTGAGTATTGTGTTTGCCTGCCAGCGCTTTCATCACTACCTCTATGGTCGTGACGAGATCACTGCAGAAACTGACCATAAGCCTCTGATATCTATTTTCAAGAAACCACTTTTGTGTGCACCAAAACGTCTACAGAGCATGTTGCTCACGTTACAAAATTATTGTCTAAATGTTGTCTGTAAACCTGGACCTGAAATGTACATTAGTGACACTCTTAGCAGAGCTACAGCAGCAAGTAGTTCACCTGAGAGTGCACAACACACAGTTTGCAGTGTTCAACAGGACCTGGATGTCCTGTCGCAGATTAATCATTCAGACTATTTAAACGTCACAGACCAAGGATTGCTTCAGATAAGACAGCACACAGAAATTGACGAGAGTTTGCAAGCACTTAAGTATGTTGTTCTGAATGGTTGGACAGATTTAAAGGCAGAGGAGCCATTAATTGTAAGAGAATATTGGACTTTCCGAGATGAAATCGGCATTCAGGATGGTATACTGTACAAGAGGTCAAGGCTTATCATTCCTAAATCATTAAGATCGGAGATGCTGACGCGTATTCATGCCAGTCACATTGGTGGTGAAGCATGCTATAGACAGGCACGAGATACCCTATATTGGCCTAACATGCAAAATGAGATTAGAGACTTTGTTAGCCGTTGTTCAGCATGCAATGAATATGCACAGGCACAACAGAAAGAACCCATGATGTCACATGTGCTGCCCATACGGCCTTGGCAAATTGTAAGCATGGATTTACTGAATTATGCTGGGCAAGATTTTCTACTAATCGTTGATCACTATTCTGACTTTTGGGAGATTAAGCTTCTTCCCGACCTGTCTGCTGAAACTACAATCAAGCGTTGTAAAGCACAGTTTGCACGTCATGGACAGCCAGACAGGGTAATCTCAGATAATGGACCTCAGTTTGCATGTGAGCAATTCAGACGGTTTTCTACAGATTAGGGGGTTTGAGCATCTTACCTCTTCCCTGCGGCACCCTCAAGTTAATGGCAAAGCGGAATCAGCTGTAAAGAAAGTGAAGAATATTTGCAAAAAGGCCAAGTATGAAGGTAATGACCCATGGAAAGCCATTCTACATTGGAGGAACACCCCAACTGAAGGCATGGACAGCAGTCCTGCACAGCGCTTGATGTCAAGGAGGCTGAAGACTTCATTGTCAGTGGAAAATAAATTACTTGAACCTTGTGTGGTAACAGGGGTACTGGAGAAGCTGCGACGGAGGAAACAGATCTCCAAACTGACATACGATGTGTCTGCCAAAGACTTACCTGAGCATAGCATTGGAGAGCCAATCCGTATGAAGCCGATCCCTGGTGACAGGACTGGTCGCTGGAGACTGGGTACCTGTGTTCAGAGGGTTGCTCCTCACTCATATCTTGTGGATGTGGAAGGCAGTCTCTACTGCCGCAACCAAGTGGACTTGAGAGTGGCAGAACATCTCACCACACAAGCCTATAAGCATCCGGCACTTGAGCATTCCGAGGCTCTCAATGCACCTAGTCCTACTGGACCACTTAAGCAAGGCAGAGACAATACTGCTGTCATATCAGAAGGATACAATGAGGATGCCATAATGCAGCCTCTTATACCAGCAAGTTCTTCCATGCCAAGCACACCAGCAGGGAAGAGGGCAGCTCCTTAAACCTTCTGGAGGCTGAACAACTTCAACCCAGCAAAATCCCTGTGGCCTTGCGTAGTGGTAGAGTTTCAAGACCACCAGATAGACTCAATCTGTAGTGTATCTACCAGTAGTGGTAGAGGTATGTTTAAGACTGATCAGGATCTGTTTTAGTTAAATTGTTAGCGAAATTTTGGATTGAATGTAAAAAGGGAGATGTTATGGAGTTATTATGCAAATACTGTAACTCTGTTTGTTTATGGTAATATTGCATTGCCTTATACTTCCTGTTTCCCTGTTCCTACCTCTGACCTGGATGTAGTTCTTTAGTTCAATATGATTCCTCACACTAACAGCTTGTAGTGTCTTTATTTCTATACATGAAACACAATTGTGTTTGTACTTCCTGAATTACAATTGTGTTTGCACTTCCTGTAATAACAATTGTGTTTGCACTTCCTGTAATAACAATTGTGTTTGTACTTCCTGTAATTACAAATTGTGTTTGCAACTTCCTGTAATAACAATTGTGTTTGTACTTCCTGTAATTATAATTGTGTTTGCACTTCGTGTAATAACAATTGTGTTTGCACTTCCTATAGTAACAATTGTGTTTGCACTTCCTGTAATTACAATTGTGTCTGCAGCCTTCCTGTAATTACAATTGTGTTTGTACTTCCTGTAATAACAATAGTGTTTGCACTTCCTATAGTAACCAATTGTGTTTGCACTTCCTGTAATTACAATTGTGTCTGCACTTCCTGTAATTACAATTGTGTTTGTACTTTCTGTAATAACAATTGGTGTTTTGCACTTCCTGTAATTACAATTGTGTCTGCACTTCCTGTAATTACAATTGTGTTTGGTACTTCTGTAATTACAATTGTGTCTGCACTTCCTGTAATTACAATTGTGTCTGCACTTCCTGTAATTACAATTGTGTTTGTACTTCCTGTAGTAACAATTGTGTTTGCACTTCCTGTAGTAACAATTGTGTTTGTACTTCCTGTAGTAACAATTGTGCTTCACTTGTAATCTAGACCCTAGTTATTTCTAACTTGTTGTTTTCATTTTTTTTTTTTTCTTCATCAACAGCAAAACGCTGCAAGGTCAGCTCCATTATAACCGCTGTGTCTGTGTCTTTCTCCTTCCATTTACCAACTCATAACAACACACAGTTTTACTAACTGCACATCATCACAAAATTGTATTATAAACATCAGTAAACATATGAATGGAATGAACTAAATAAATAACCTCTAGAAATAAAAAGCTACAATGGCAAAAAAGAAAACATTTAAAAAGTTTAAACCAATAAAATAAAAGAAATATGTGACATCCTTGTCAGTTGTGTAATAGTGAGGTGGCGGGCAGTGAGACTAGATATTGCACACAGGGAATCACGTCTTCTGGAATCCCCATACGTAGAGTTCAGGTTTGGTAAAAAGACCAGACCGTGCCGTGAGAATGTCCTGAAATACCTGGGAACACCAGAAATAACACATTGTTGTGATTAGCAGGTCACAGAGGCAAATTACATTGTAGTTATTGATGCAATGGTAACTTAAAGGGACAGTCTACACCAGAATTTTATTGTTTTAAAAGATAGATAATCCCTTTATTACCCATTCCCCAGTTTTGCATAACCAACACAGTTATAATAATATACTTTTAACCTCTGTGATTATCTTATATCTAAGCCTCTGCAAACTGCCCTTTGTTCAGTTCTTTTGACAGACTTGCAGTCTAGCCAATCAGTGCCCTGCTCCCAGATATATTCACGTGCACGAGCACAGTGTTAGCTATATGAAATATGTGAACTAACACCCTCTAGTGGTGAAAAACTGTTAAAATGCAATCTGAAAGAGGTGGGCTTCAAGGTCTAAGAAATTAGCATATGAACCTTCTAGGTTAAGCTTTCAACTAAGAATACCAAGAGAACAAAGCAAAATTGGTGATAAAAGTAAATTGGAAAGTTGTTTAAAATACATGCTCTATCTGAATCATGAAAGTTTATTTTGGCCTAGACTGTCCCTTTAATTAGCCATTTAAGAATTACATGCTTTTAAATAACACATGTTGCCTATATGTTTTCTATGTGTTTGTTTGTATTTTACACGTTTGTATTGATTCTCAAGTGCATGCAATATAAAATATAATGGAAAGCTTGAAACAAATATACATAATGAGCCTATAAAATATGTTATATCTTTCTATAAATAGACTAATCCCCTACAAACTACACAATCGGGTCACGTTACACGTGGGGTGCTATTGTTAGCGCATGTCGCAATAAGTAATATCACGACCACATTAACTTTGCACACAATATTACAAGTTGAAAGAAAATGTATTTGCATTGAGCGCAAACTAACAGCTAGATTTAGAGTTCTGCGGCCAAAGGGGTGCGTTAGCTACGCATGCTTTTTTTCCCCCGCACTCTTTTAAATACCGCTGGTATTTAGAGTTCACAGAATGGCTGCGTTAGGCTCCAAAAAAGGGAGCGTAGAGCATATTTACCGCCACTGCAACTCTAAATACCAGCGTTGCTTTACGGACGCGGCCAGCTTCAAAAACGTGCTCGTGGCACGATTCCCCCATAGAAAACAATGGGGCCATTTAAGTTGAAAAAAAACCTAACACCTGCAAAAAAGCAGCGTTCAGCTCCTAACGCAGCCCCATTGTTTTCTATGGGGAAACACTTCCTACGTCTGCACCTAACACTCTAACATGTACCCCGAGTCTAAACACCCCTAACCTTACACTTATTAACCCTTATCTGCCTCGCCACCGCTATCGCTGACACCTGCATATTTTTTTTAACCCCTAATCTGCCGCTCCGTACACCGCCGCAACCCTACATTATACCTATGTACCCCTAATCTGCTGCCCCTAACACCGCCGACCCTATATTATATGTATTAACCCCTAATCTGCCACCCCTGCTATTGCTGGACCCCTTCCATATTATTATTAACCCCTAATCTGCCGCTCCGTACACCGCCGCAACCTACATTATTCCTATGTACCCCTAATCTGCTTGCCCCTAACACTGCCGACCCCTATATTATATTTATTAACCCCTAATCTGCCCCCCACAATGTCTCTGCCAGCTACCTACAATTATTAACCCCTAATCTGCCGACCGGATCTCGCCGCTACTCTAATAAATGGATTAACCCCTAAAGCTAAGTCTAACCCTAACACTAACACCCCCTAAGGTTAAATATAATTTAAATCTAACTAAATAAATTAACTCTTATTATATAAATTATTCCTATTTAAAGCTAAATACTTACCTGTAAAATAAACCCTAATATAGCTACAATATAAATTATAATTATATCGTAGCTATTTTAGGTTTAATATTTATTTTACAGGCAACTTTGTAATTATTTTTAACCAGGTACAATAGCTATTAAATAGTTAATAACTATTTAATAGTTACCTAGTTAAATAATACAAAATTACCTGTAAAATAAATCCTAACCTAAGTTACAATTAAACTTAACACTACACTATCAATAAATTAATTAAATACAATACCTACAATTATCTACAATTAAACCTAACACTACACTATCAATAAATTAATTAAATACAATACCTACAAATAAATACAATTAAATAAACTAACTAAAGTACAAAAAATAAAAAATAACTAAATTACAAAAAATAAAAAAATATTTACAAACATTAGAAAAATATTACAACAATTTTAAACTAATTACACCTACTCTAAGCCCCCTAATAAAATAACAAAGCCCCCCAAAATAAAAAAATGCCCTACCCTATTCTAAATTAAAAAAGTTCAAAGCTCTTTTACCTTACCAGCCCTGAAAAGGGCCATTTGCGGGGCATGCCCCAAAGAATTCAGCTCTTTTTACCTGTAAAAAAAAACACACACAATACCCCCCCCAACTTAACAACCCACCACCCACATACCCCTCAATCAGATTGAGCTTGTATTCTATTGGCTGTTCCGATCAGCCAATAGAAAGCGAGCTCAATCTGATTGGCTGATCGGATCAGCCAATCGGATTGAACTTGATTCTGATTGGCTGATTCCATCAACCAATCAGAATTTTCCTACCTTAATTCCGATTGGCTGATAGAATCGTATCAGCCAATCGGAATTCGAGGGACGCCATCTTGGATGATGTCCCTTAAAGGAACCTTCATTCGTCGTCTAGTCGTCGAAGAAGAGGATGGATCCGCGGTGGAGGTCTTCAAGATGGAGCCAGTCGTCATCGGATGGAACAACATAGAAGATGCGGCTTGGATGAAGATGTTTGCCGGTCCGGATGTCCTCTTCTGCCCGGATAGGATGAAGATTCTTCCCGAAGATGGACTTCTTTCATTTGCCGCTTGGATCCAGACTTCAGCCGGATGATGTACGTCACTCTTCAGCCCCAGCTTGGGCTTGGATGAAGACTTCGGAGGCTTCTCTGGACTGATCGCGGACCCGGTGTGGTGAAGACAAGGTAGGGAGATCTTCAGGGGCTTAGTGTTAGGTTTATTTAAGGGGGGTTTGGGTTAGATTAGGGGTATGTGGGTGGTGGGTTGTAAATGTTGTGGGGGGGTATTGTATATGTTTTTTTTACAGGCAAATGAGCTGAATTCTTTGGGGCATGCCCCGCAAATGGCCCTTTTTCAGGGCTGGTAAGGTAAAAGAGCTTTGAACTTTTTTAATTTAGAATAGGGTAGGGCATTTTTTTTATTTTGGGGGGGCTTTTGTTATTTTATTAGGGGGCTTAGAGTAGGTGTAAGTAGTTTAAAATTGTTGTAATATTTTTCTAATGTTTGTAAATATTTTTTTATTTTTTTGTAACTTAGTTATTTTTTATTTTTTGTACTTTAGTTAGTTTATTTAATTGTATTTATTTGTAAGGTATTGTATTTAATTAATTTATTGATAGTGTAGTGTTAGGTTTAATTGTAGATAATTGTAGGTATTGTAATTAATTAATTTATTGATAGTGTAGTGTTAGGTTTAATTGTAGATAATTGTAGGTATTTTATTTAATTTATGTATTGATAGTGTAGTGTTAGGTTTAATTGTAACTTAGGTTAGGATTTATTTTACCGGTAATTTTGTACTTATTTTAACTAGGTAGCTATTAAATAGTAAATAACTATTTAATAGCTATTGTACCTGGTTAAAATAAATACAAAGTTGCCTGTAAAATAAATATAAATCCTAAAATAGCTACAATATAATTATATTTTATATTGTAGCTATATTAGGGTTTATTTTACAGGTAAGTAGTTTGCTTTAAATAGGAATAATTTATTTAATAAGAGTTAATTTATTTTGTTAGATTTTAAATTTATATTTAACTTAGGGGGGTGTTAGTGTTAGGGTTAGACTTAGCTTTAGGGGTTAATACATTTATTATAGTAGCGGTGTGGTCGGTCGGGCAGATTAGGGGTTAATTATTGTAGGTAGGTGGGAGGCAACGTTGGGGGGCGGCAGAATTAGGGGTTAATAAATATAATATAGGGGTCGGCTGTGTTAGGGGCAGCAGATTAGGGGTACATAGGATAATGTAGGTTGCGGCGGTGTATGGAGCGGCAGATTAGGGGTTAAAAAAAATATGCAGGTGTCAGCGATAGCGGGGGCGGCAGATTAGGGGTTAATAAATATAATATAGGGTGTCGGCGATGTTAGGGGCAGCAGATTAGGGGTACATAGGGATAACGTAGGTGGCGGCGATGTACGGAGCGGCAGATTAGGGGTTAAAAAATTTTAATAGAGTGGCAGCGATGTGGGGGGACCTCGGTTTAGGGGTACATAGGTAGTTTATGGGTGTTAGTGTACTTTAGAGCACAGTAGTTAAGAGCTTTATAAACCGGCGTTAGCCCAAGAAAGCTCTTAACTACTGACTTTTTTCTGCGGCTGGAGTTTTGTAGTTAGATTTCTAATGCTCACTTCAGCCAAGACTCTAAATACCGGCGTTAGAAAGATCCCATTGAAAAGATAGGATACGCTAATGGCGTAGGGGGATCTGCGGTATGGAAAAGTTGCGGCTGGAAAGTGAGCGTTAGACCCTTTCCTGACTGACTCCAAATACCAGCGGGCGGTAAAAACCAGCGTTAGGAGCCTCTAACGCTGGTTTTGACGGCTACCGCCCAACTCTAAATCTAAGCCTATATTGCATGTGTCGGATTAGTTGTGACTAAAAACCTTGTATTAATGCTAAGTTAAAAAAGTGCACCAAACACAACATAAATACATTAAAATAAACTGTCATACTAATATATAAATCTGATAATATATATATATATATATATATATATATATATCACATATATAAAAAATATCTGACTAACATTTTTTTCATATTACTATTAATATTTTTTGTAAGATCTGAATGTATATGATATATAAACACATATATACACAAACACACACACACATATATATATTTATATACCTTTTCTGCTCACATATCTTAAAAACATGAACAATTATTTTTACTCCATTTTAATATTTTAAAAAGTGATTTTGTGTGTGTGTATTGTAAATATTTACATTCCAATGTTTCTTCACATAGTGGAAAAAGTTGTTTGTATAATTATACTATATATAGATATGCTATATATCTGTATATAGCTGTTCCTTAATAGGTTTAAAAACATTAATCATATACTGTATATATATCATGGCCAAAAATATTGACACCCCTGCATTTTTGTTAGATAATGCACGGACTTTTGCCCCAAAAATTGTTGCAATTACAAATGTGTAGGCATTCTTAAGTTTATTTCTTTTGTTTATATTAGAATGACACAAAAAAGCAGAGAAAATGAAGCCAAATCTGACACATTCCACGCAAAACTCCAAAAATGGGCTGGAAAAAATTATTGGCTCCCTCAATTTAATACTTGGTAGGCACACCCCTTGGAAAAAATAACTAAAATCAATTGCTTCCTGTAACCATCAATGAGCTTCTTACACCTCTCTTCTGGAATTTTGGACCACTCTTCTTTCACCAACTGCCCCTGATTTCTCAGATTGGAAGGGTTCCTTTTCCCAACTGCTGTTTAAGATATCTCCACAGGTTGCTCTATGGGATTGTTATCTGGACTCATTGCTGGCCAGTTCAGTAATCTCCAGTCTCCAGTGCTTGTCTTTAAGCATTTTTCAGTGCTTTTTGACATGTGCTTTGGGTCATTGTCCCTCTGTAAGACCCATGACCTCTGATGGAGACCCAACTTTCTGACACTGGGCCCTACATCGCATTACAGAATTCTTTGGTAGTCTTCAGATTTCATAATGCCATGCACACAGTCAAGACATCTAGTGTCTGAAGCAGCAAAGCAACCTCAAAACATCAGTGAACCTCCACCATGTTTGACTGAAGGGACTATATTCTTTTCTTTAAAATTCTTATTTCTTTTTCTAAAAACAGTAGAATGATGGGCTTCACCAAAAAGCTGTAATTTTGTTTGTCTGTCCAAAGCACATTCTCCCAAAAGGATTTTGGCTTCCTCAGGTAAGTTTTGGCATACTCCAATCTGGCTTTTTTTATGTTTCTGTGTCAGCTGTGGGGTCCTCCAGGGTCTCCTACCATAACGTCCCTTTTCATTCAGATGATGACATATAGTGGGGAGCTGACACATTTGTACCCTGTGCTTTAAGGTCAGCTTAAATAGGCCTGGACGTTGATTGAGGTTCTTTATTCACAATTCGATACATCCTTTGTTGCAATCTTTGATCAATTTTTTCTCTTACCATGTCCAAGGAGATTAGTTACAGTGCCATGGGCTTTAAACTTCTTGACAATGTGGACAGAGTGGACACAGGAACATTAAGATCTCTGGTTATGGACTTGTAACCTTGAGATTGTCCATGCTTTTCCCCAATTTTTGTTCTCAAATTCTCAAAACTTTCTTGGCTGCTATTTCTCTTCTGCATGCTCATTGCGGCACACGGAGACACACAATAGAATGTTTAAGTCAATTTCTCACCATTTTAACTGTTGTCCAGTGTGATTTCTATATTATTATTATCAGTTATTTGTAGAGCGCTAACAGATTCTGCAGCGCTAAAACCTATTAATTGATACAGGTGAGTTTAATTACAAATTACAAGAGCATAACAAACTTGGAATGCAATTATTTCTTACAATTTTGAGACAGTGCCAATCATTTTGTCCATTCCATTTTTGGAGTTTTGTATGGAATGTGTCAGATTTGTCTTTTTTCTCAATTTTTTTGTGTCATACCAATACAAACAAAATAATTAAACATAAGAATGCCTAAATAATTGTAATTGCCAACAATTTTTCTGGGTGAAAAGGTGCATTCTCTGTCAGAAATGCAGGGGTGCCAAAATTTTTGGCCATGACTGTATATTTTTATATATACTGTATATATATTATATATATATATATATATATATATATATATATATATATATATATATATATATACAGTATAATATACAGTATAAACCCACCCACACACCCAACCTTACTCTAAAACCCACCCAATCCCCCCTTAAAAAAAACTAACACTTACCCCTTGAAGACCACCCTACCTGAGCTGTCTTCACCCAGCCGGGCAGAAGTCTTCATTCGATCCGGGCAGAAGTCTTCATTCCGATCCGGGCAGAAGAGGTCCTCCAGCCGGGCAGAAGTCTTCATCCAAGCGGCATCTTCTATCTTCTTCTATCCGATGAGGAGTGGCTCCATCTTGAAGACATCCGACGCGGAGCATCCTTCCTGGCCAACAACTTACCTATGAATGAAGGGTTCCTTTAAATGACGTCATCCAAGATGGCGTCCATTCAATTCCGATTGGCTGATAGAATTCTATCAGCCAATCGGAATTAAGGTAGGAAAAATCCTATTAGCTGATGCAGTTAATTAATTTAATTTATTTAATGATAGTTGTAGTGTAGGTGTAATTGTAACTTGGTTAGGATTTATTTTACAGGTAAATTTGTAGTTATTTTAACTAGGTAGCTATTAAATAGTTATTAAACTATTTAATAGCTATTGTACCTAGTTAAACTAAATACAAAGTTGCCTGTAAAATAAAAATAAATCCTAAAATAGCTACAATGTAATTATAAATTATTTTGTAGCTATTTGGGGTTTATTTTATAGGTAAGTATTTAGTTTTAAATAGGAATAATTTAGTTAATAATAGTAATAATATTTATATTTATTTAAATAATATTTAAGTTAGGGGGGTGTTAGGGTTAGGTTTAGACTTAGGTTTAGGGGTTAATAATTTTATTATAGTGGCGGCGACGTTGGCGGCGGCAGATTAGGGGTTAATACATTTAATAGGCTATGTGGGCTATGGCGGTTTAGGGGTTAATACTTGAATAGGTTAATTGCGTTGTGGGCTATGGCGGTTTAGGGTTAATAATTTAGTTATTACTTGCGGTGTGGGTTTGATGGCGTATATAGGGGTTAATAGTTTAAATAGGCATATTGCGTTGTGGGGGGTTGTCAGTCTAGGGGTTAATACATTTAATATTAGTAATGAGAGGAGGGATTGCGGATATAGGGGTTTTACGTGTCTGGCTTATTTTTGAGAGGCAGGTTAGACTTTTACGGGAGATTTGTTATTTTCTTTACTTTTCTTAGGCGCCGGCAGTTTCTAAAGTGCCGTAAGTCACTGGCGACTTCAGAAATTTGTATTTACGCTCATTTCTGGACATCTCTAGTTTATCCGACTTACGGCACTTTATGAACTGCCGGTGCCGTATATATAATACCCCGATGTGCGAGGTGAAATTACGGGCGGCGCAGGTTTCCACGCTTGCACCGAAACCTGCGCTGTATATGTGATCACGCCCCGGATCTCTGGTTAATTTTTGGAGCACTAATTGCTACTGCGAGCTTGTGGTAGCAATTACCAGCCACTTGTAATGGCTGGTTAATTATTGCATGGCCACAAATGGGCAAGTTTTCCCATTTGCAGGCACGTGATAATTAAGCACTCCACTTGTAATCTGGCCCTTCATTTTTAATGTATCAATTAAAATCTCTGTTATGGAGCTGGTGGTATTAAAACACTTTCTGACATTCTCCTATATGCAGATGTTTTATTAATTACAACAAACCAAGATACTTCTATTCCAAAAATAATGTCAATATTTAAGGATTTTAGATGGGTCTCATATTACAAAATAAACTTTACTAAATCCGAAATTTTTAATGCAACATTACCCCCTGAATCCCTGCAACAGATTATGGCTTCATGCCCCTTTAGTTTGCAAACAAAGAACATGAAATATTTGGGGAAATATTTAGCAACATCCGTTGCAGAATTTGTTTAGGTTTAATTATTTACCTTTGAGTAATAATATAATTGCAGGACTTATCATGATGGAGGTCCAGACAGATCTCTTGGCTAGGTAAAATACATAGTATACAAATGAATGTGTTGCAGAGAATACTGTGGCGTACTGCAGGCATTACCCATACCTATCACTCCTCTATACATCCCACAGTTGCAATGCCAAATATTTAATTTTATATGGGGCAAAAAAATAGGCCAGAATCAATAAAAAATAATGACCCTTCCACACACTTGGGAGGACTGGGGGCTCCAGACTAGTAGATTGGTAGATTGGTTCCATAGCAAAGAAACCAAAATGTGGGTAGAACTAGAACATACTATCCTCTAAATCAGATCACCTTGGAGCGCAGTGTTGGACCGTCATGGGCAAAAATTAATTACATACTTCTTTTAATGAATTAATAAATGAAACTTATATGGTTTAGTAAAGAGCTAGGGTTTGAATACACATTTCTCTCATCTCAATACTCCCCACTCACTTCTCTCATTGACAATCCAGAGTTTACACCTGGTCTGGGTTGTATTAAAAAAGCTTTAGAGGACAAAAATAGAACATTGCACGTATTCCAATTGGCTACTGAACAACCAAATATACACAACAAGGACCTCTCAAATAAGGGATTAACGTTCTTTCAACATTGGTATCCTTAACATCAGTGTCACTCATACATTACTAAACACAGAGACAAGCTTAATCTTTAAGACCTTTAACAAACTATGAAAAATTGTGTAAACACAACCGGGAAGATAACACATACTCTTTCCATTATACATGGTATTTTGCAGCAAACAAAACCGGGTTATATCTCTCAATTTTTAAATACCTGGAGTAACGAATTAGAGATTGACGTAACATACTCAGAACCCCTTAACATTGTTAGTAATGTTAAAAAGTTCTTCCATATTATGTAGAAATCTATAAATGAATTATAAAATACTACATCGTTTGGTATTTAACACCAAGCAGACTAATATATATCCCAAAAGGATAACTTGTGCTGGAGATGTGAAAATAGTGTGGGAAACATGGCACACATCTGGTGGACATGCCAAAAGTTAACTCCTTTTCAGAAAGCAATAGCTACAGAAACTGCCTGAATACTGAATAAAAACATTCCATACAGCCAAACATATGGCTATTTCATGAGTTCCCACATTCTACTCCAAGTGAACATAAGAAATTACTTAATGTCCTATGTAACACTGCAAAATACATGATAGTTAGCAATCGGAGATCTGCTGAAAACACCCACGGTGGCCATTTGGATAGATATAAGTAATAATATACTAAATTTAGAGGAATATCATTTTCTCAAAACCAGACATTGTGAAACATATCAAAATATTATGTTCTATTGGAATCTTTTATCACTTTAAAATTTCAGAAACACTAACGATATAAACATGTATAATAGACCTAAATTAGATCCCAATTTGATAAGATGGTATTACAAATTGAGTATTGCGAAATTGGTATGTAAAGTCATACGTGTCTCATTGTTTAACCTGAATCAGAGCTGTCATGTACAATTGACTTGTTCTAAACCAACCATTGATACTTACATTTTGTTTTGTTATTTGTATTTTATATACTGGTATTCTTATAATTGAAAAAATGTAATGACCAAAGACCAAATTGTATGACTATGCCTATGTAGATTTATATCTACCTATGTGCTATTGGATTGTATTACTAAATATTATGTTACTGCAATAACTGGTCAATAAAAACCAAATAAATAAATTAAAAAAAAAACAAAAAAACATTTTCTGACCTCTCAAAATATTGAAATGCTCTTTTTGGCTTAATTAAAAAAAAAGAAAAAACATATTTGTGGTGCAGATGGGTCAAATGTATCACTCTCCTAGTCACTGTCACCATAGACTTATCTCTAATAACTTAATTGTCCTCAAGCTATCTATTCAATATACAGTTTAAACATTTTACTTTTAATACATCAATGACAATATCTGTTATTGAGCTGGTGCCATTAATAAACATCTACTGGGATTTATGATAGTAAAGTAGAGGTGAGAGCTTCTATCTATTTGTTCAGAGTTCTCCTTAGTGCCTCTTTTATATCTTTGTTTCTCAGACTATAGATCACTGGGTTTAACAGGGGTAAAAATATTGTGTAACATACTGATAGCAACCTGCTATCAATAAGAGTGTGAATTGTTTTTTGTAAAAAGTAGTTAACAGAAGCACTACTATACAATAAAAAGACAACAGTGAGGTGTGTGGCACAGGTAGAAAAAGCTTTAAATCTGTTGTGTTTTCCCTTAAGTTTCAGCACTGTGCGTAATATGTTTATATAAGGACCACAAGTTATCCCAAAATGGGTTATTCCATACATCCCTTCTAAGAGAAAAAGGAGAAAGTTATAGATATAGGTTTCAGTGCAAGAGACAAGAAGCAACTGAGATAATTCACAGAAATAACTCTGTATTATATTTGAGCCACAAAATTTTAATCTTAAAACATAAAGAGCATGAATTGAACCAAAAACAAGTCCAGTAACCCAAACCCCTGAAGCTAATCCGGCACAAACCTTCCAATGCATAATTGTTGTGTAATGTAGAGGATGACAGATAGCAGCATATCGGTCACAGGACATCACAGCCAACAAGGCTCCCTCAGAAGACATTAGAAAGATGTATGCAGTACATTGGATAAAACAAGATGATTTAGAAATCTGCAAACTCTGTGTGGATAAGTCAAAGAGCATTCGTGGGATAATGACTGAGGAGCAGCAGATGTCTATAAATGCCAGGTTACCAAGGAAGAAGTACATGGGGGTTTGGAGGTGAGAGTCTGTGATGATCAGGAGAAAGATGAGAAGGTTCCATGTCAGGGTCATCAGGTAGATGAGGAAAACAAAAAGAAGAGATAAAGCTGGAAACGGTGAAGGTTTGAAAATCCTAATAGTAGAAAAATATGATAACGTTTGGTTTGTCATTTTCCTATGGGTCATATATACTGTCAATCAGAAAATACATATTTGTTAGGAATCAAAAACCCAAACTCAAAAAGATTAAGATGTAAAAGATTTTTTTTTTAATTTAGAATGAAATGAGACCATAGCAACTCATAAGTTATTTTCCCTAATTTCAGATAGATTCTAGACAAGAATGCATGTCTGCTTTACTTATATGTCTATATTTTTATGGCAAATCACTTATAAAGAAAATCTAATGACCTATAAAGTTAGTACAACTGTATTTACATTGATACAAAGATCCTTTAAACTGAATATGAAGGCAAGTTGCAGACTATGCTTGTAGGGTGTAAACAAATAAAATAGACCTAAATTAGATCCCAATTTGATAAGATGGTATTACAAATGGAGTATCGCAAAATTGGTATGTAAAGTCATACGTGTCTCATTGTTTAACCTGAATCAGAGCTGTCATGTACAATTGACTTGCTCTTAACCAACCATTGATACTTACATTTTGTTTTGTTATTTGTATTTTATATACTGGTATTCTTATAATGAAAAAATGTAATGACCAAAGACCAAATTGTATGACTATGCCTATGTGGATTTATATCTATGTGACGAACATTTTATGGTAAAATATGTACATTAAAAAACATTATTAAAATGTTAAATTGATTAGAAGGTATTTTTCATGTTTTAAGGTAATAGAGTGTAAAAAGGGCCAGAGTATGTATGAATATATACATGTGTGTGTGTGTGTATACTGTACATGTGAGTACATGTGTTTAATATGAATAATTTTATTAACCCTTATCGCTTATGTGAGGTCATGATGAGCACAAATTTAATTAGTGCCTAGGTACAGGCATTTACTTTTATCTTGTAATACGCACAAAAATTAGTGTGGTCGCAACATTGCTTATTGTGACCTGCGCTACTAACTTTAGCGTGCACTTTTAATCTTTTCCATTAAGGGGAATACCTTTTTACAGTATACTGCTAATCAAAGTAAAGTTATCTATAACACATTTTAAGGCATTTATGTTTAATCTTTCTGTTCATTTATGTTAATTTCTGATAAAGAAAATTGCCCTGTTCCTATATTTAAATGCATTGACCTAAACTTGGATAATTTAAAAATAAGTTCTTGGTTGGTAATACTTCCCTTTAACATTTTATACCTACATTTTGTGAATGTTTGAGTTGCTAAGTGTTAGTGTTCATGTTGTTCCCAGATGGTAACACAACATCTAACAGTAAGTGTAGTTTCACCATAATAATATTTTATCACTCTTTTAATTTGACTAAAAGAAATTCATTAAAAGAAACACTCATTGCTAAAAACATGGTTCAACATTTAAACAAACAAGTCTCTTCCATTGACTAGTGACTCCAAACATGCCAAATGCTCTTAATCTGCAATTGTTTTGTCTTTTTAAGGTGAAGAAAAGAAGAGTTGAATAAAATACATGTGGCAACAGATAGTAGAAGATATGGACCCTCACCAGTACCTCATGCAACATGGAAATGTATATTTTTGGTCAGCCTTTCATTTTAGGGTCTAGAATTTCTTTTGGCATTTTGACATTTCAATATAGATGTCCATTGTTGCCAAAAACAAAACAAATGGGTTGTTTAATTTAACGGTGTTTATTGCGGTGATAACTGACTAACAGTATCTCTATCTGATAATCCTTGGTAAAACCAGACATGTTTTATGGTTCAGTCTCTAGCGCCCCTTTGTGATGGAGAAACGGTCAATAAAAAAAATATCTGCAAGGTTTAATTATAAACAATTAATTCCGCTGCTCCTTAACCTGTCCTCCACCTTTTAGGTGGCAGATTGAACTCATCCCAATCTGATATGATCAGGATGATTGACAGCCCCTGCTAGCGGCCGATTTTTCACCAGTGAACCGGTGGCAGCATTGCACCAGCATTTCACTAGAAATGCTTGTGCAATGATAAATACCGACAGTGTATGCTATAGTGAATAATGTCTGCTCGACGTATGGTAAATCTACCCCTAAGTGAGTTGTTTATTGTAATTATGTAAGATACAAATATTATTAAATAGATAGGGTTTCCTAATTAGATTACTCAAATATTAGCTATGAATAAATCCTTCAGTATTACATATTTGACCAAACAAAAAATAGAGTAAACTTAGGTATAGTGTTAAAATACAAAAATATATAATGAAACATAATCATCGTTTAACCCTAAGTCCATGTCTAATAGAAGAGGTCCGGCACTTAGGTATTTATAAACTGTTCAAAGAGAAAATTTGACATTTTCTCTTTTCTAGATTCAAACACAATTTGTGCCCACTTAGTATATTTTATTTAAATCATAAATCTCTCCTGGACCTGAAATCCATAAGTTAAATACCGGTTAGTAATATGGTCCATTTAAGGACAAAATGCAGCGTGCCATTCCTATAAAAAATAATAATTGATTTATGATTTCCCTATAATCTTTGTAAACAACATATAGAACCCCTTACCTGTGACAGGACCATGATTTGAGAGGATTCAGTTCCTCACGTACAAATCAGTATATAAGCTCGCTCTTCAAACCTCTTAAGATCAATTTAAAAGTAAATATTTCCCAGCTCATCCTGCTAAAGTGATTACACAGCTATTGAGAATATTCAAATCAGTAGAGAATAATTTCACAATAAGCAAGCAAATAAATAAAGTCTCTGATAATATTATATGTGATGTACATAATAAATATATATATATGTGATGTACATAATAAATATATGTGATGTACATAATAAATATATATATGTGATGTACATAATAAATATATATATATGTGATGTACATAATAAATATATATATGTGATGTACATAATAAATATATATATGTGATGTACATAATAAATATATATATGTGATGTACATAATAAATATATATATATGTGATGTACATAATAAATATATATATGTGATGTACATAATAAATATATATATGTGATGTACATAATAAATATATATATGTGATGTACATAATAAATATATATATGTGATGTACATAATAAATATATATATGTGATGTACATAATAAATATATGTGATGTACATAATAAATATATGTGATGTACATAATAAATATATATATGTGATGTACATAATAAAATATATGTGATGTACATAATAAATATATATATGTGATGTACATAATAAATATATATATATGTGATGTACATAATAAATATATATATGTGATGTACATAATAAATATATATATGTGATGTACATAATAAATATATATATGTGATGTACATAATAAATATATGTGATGTACATAATAAATATATGTGATGTACATAATAAATATATATATGTGATGTACATAATAAATATATGTGATGTACATAATAAATATATATATGTGATGTACATAATAAATATATATATGTGATGTACATATAATATATATATGTGATGTACATAATAAATATATATATGTGATGTACATAATAAATATATATATGTGATGTACATAATAATATATATATATGTGATGTACATAATAAATATATATATGTGATGTACATAATAAATATATATATGTGATGTACATAATAAATATATATGTGATGTACATAATAAATATATATATGTGATGTACATAATAAATATAAATATGTGATGTACATAATAAATATATATATGTGATGTACATAATAAATATATATATGTGATGTACATAATAAATATATATATGTGATGTACATAATAAATATATATGTGATGTACATAATAAATATATGTGATGTACATATATATATATATGTGATGTACATAATAAATATATATATGTGATGTACATAATAAATATATATATGTGATGTACATAATAAATATATATATGTGATGTACATAATAAAATATATATATGTGATGTACATAATAAATATATATATGTGATGTACATAATAAATATATATATGTGATGTACATAATAAATATATATATGTGATGTACATAATAAATATATATGTGATGTACATAATAAATATATGTGATGTACATAATAAATATATGTGATGTACATAATAAATATATATATGTGATGTACATAATAAATATATATATATGTGATGTACATAATAAATATATATATGTGATGTACATAATAAATATAATATATGTGATGTACATAATAAATATATATATATGTGATGTACATAATAAATATATATATGTGATGTACATAATAAATATATATATGTGATTGTACATAATAAATATATATATGTGATGTACATAATAAATATATATATGTGATGTACATAATAAATATATGTGATGTACATAATAAATATATATGTGATGTACATAATAAATAATATATGTGATGTACATAATAATATATATATATGTGATGTACATAATAAATATATATATGTGATGTACATAATAAATATATATATGTGATGTACATAATAAATATATATATGTGATGTACATAATAAATATATATATGTGATGTACATAATAAATATATATATGTGATGTACATAATAAATATAATATGTGATGTACATAATAAATATATATATGTGATGTACATAATAAATATATATATGTGATGTACATAATAAATATATGTGATGTACATAATAAATATATGTGATGTACATAATAAATATATGTGATGTACATAATAAATATATATATATGTGATGTACATAATAAATATATATATGTGATGTACATAAAATAATATATGTGATGTACATAATAAATATATATATGTGATGTACATAATAAATATATATATGTGATGTACATAATAAATATATATGTGATGTACATAATAAATATATATGTGATGTACATAATAAATATATATATGTGATGTACATAATAAATATATATATGTGATGTACATAATAAATATATATATGTGATGTACATAATAAATATATATATGTGATGTACATAATAAATATATATATGTGATGTACATAATAAATATATATATATGTGATGTACATAATAAATATATATATGTGATGTACATAATAAATATATATATGTGATGTACATAATAAATATATATATATGTGATGTACATAATAAATATATATATATGTGATGTACATAATAAATATATATATGTGATGTACATAATAAATATATATATGTGATGTACATAATATATATATATATGTGATGTACATAATAAATATATATATGTGATGTACTGTGTTGTACATAATAAATATATATATGTGATGTACATAATAATATATATATGTGATGTACATAATAAATATATATATGTGATGTACATAATAAATATATATATATGTGATGTACATAATAAATATATATATGTGATGTACATAATAAATATATATATGTGATGTACATAATAAATATATATATGTGATGTACATAAATAAATATATATATATGTGATGTACATAATAAATATATATATGTGATGTACATAATAAATATATATATGTGATGTACATAATAAATATATATATGTGATGTACATAATAAATATATATATGTGATGTACATAATAAATATATATATGTGATGTACATAATAAATATATATATATGTGATGTACATAATAAATATATATATGTGATGTACATAATAAATATATATATATGCTCTTATACATATATGTTTAGACGTTAATATGTGTATATGCATATATATTTATATTTGCTGCCATCACTGCGCTATTTACCCCTTTGCTGCTTTTAAGTTCTGTGCCGTCCCTGATGGTATCAGAAACAAGGCTCTCATTGGAGCCTATGGGAGCGCACCCTCATAAGAAGAAAGCTTCCTAACAGTAACTTAACGCACATTAGCGTGCGCTGGTATTACTCAGTGGAGCGCTAATATCACTTGTGCGCAATCGATATTTATCACTAAATGTACTGTCAATGATTGATCCAACCTATATCTAATTGTAAATAGCGTGTAATACTAAATAATATCATGTGACTGTATGATATCCAAAAATATACAGATAATGGGCTAGATTATGAGTGTAGAGCTATTTATTGCTGCCGATCGCACGCTAAGTCCGCAATACACATGTACCACAAGTTGAAAGTAAAGGTTTTTCTCTAACACTAACCCAACACACGCAAAAAGCCAAAGTTAGAATATCGCAACCGCTTTAACAACTCCCCTATAGGCTTCAATGAAGTGAGCAAAGCAGGGGGGGGGGGGAAATAACATCCACAGAGGCGTAACTAGAAACCACAGGGACCAGGTGCAAGAATCTAAGAAGGGTCCCCCACCCACCCCCCAAAAAAAGTGAATTTGATACATGTCTTTTTTTTTTTTTTACATTTAACACAGAAAAAAAAATGTGAATCAGATTACATGTCTGCAAAAGGAGGTACCCTGTGCCCACAGTCTGTGAGATGGTCTGACCCCCTATTACTGTATATAGTGACACTGTTTAACCCCCCAGTACTGTATATAGTGAGTCAGTGACACAGTTTGTCGATGAGATGGTTCGCCTGCCCCTACCTGCCCCAGTACTTTATAAAGTGACATGGTCCAGCCCCCCCATACTGAATATAGTGGTACTGTATAGTGACACTGTTTACCCACATGCTGTAGTAACAAGGTATGTAATTTGCTGGTTCCACAAATATACACACACACACACACACACACACATACAAGCATAAATACACACACAGTCACACACACACACATACATGCATAAACACACACACAGTCACATACATACACACACACACACATACATGCATAAATATACCCACAGTCACACACACACACATACATGCATAAACACACACACAGTCACATACATACACACACACACACATACATGCATAAATACACACACAGTCACACACACACACATACATGCATAAACACACACACAGTCACATACATACATACACACACACACACATACATACATGCATAAACACACACACAGTCACATACATACACACACACACATATACATGCATGAATACACACACAGTCACACACACACACATACATGCATAAACACACACACACAGTCACATACATACACACACATACATACATGCATAAATACACACACACTCACATACATACATACACACACACACACATACATGCATAAATACACACACACTCACATACATACATACACACATACATACACACATACACACACACATACATACACACATACCACACATACATGCATAAATACACACACACTCACATACATACACACACACACACATACACACACACACACATACATGCATAAACACACACACATACATACACACATACACACACATACACACACACACACATAAACAAATAAATCATCTGATTGAATGATTGATCCATATATCAGCCAGTAGTCTTACTGAAACCCGTTTATACCCTTCATTAACACTTGACAACATAATACAGGTCATTTTCAGGAACATTCAGGATTTATGGGAAGTCTAATTTATCAGTATATCTGAAAGATGAAAGTATGAGCGCCCGAATATCACTTTCTGGTAAACTTAATGTAAGTTACAGCACAACCAATCGCCTTGCACTAAAACATGTTTAACAAGCGAGTGGGTCATATAAATACTCATGAGATAGGATCAGAAGAACACCTTGATAAAGCTGTTAGGCAAAATGCATCAGTGCCATTTCCTCTCTGTTTTCTAACTAGCAAAAGCATGTACTTCGTGTTATAAGGACATTATCAATTATTACTCATAGACATTGTTAATTGAGCTGAAATACGCTTTGTAACCTATACAATAGCCGACTGTTAGGCTGAACATAGCTTGATAAGGGGATAATTAAGTATACAAACAAGTAAGCATGCCTATGAGGTAGGGATCATATTATGGAGTATGGAATAAAAACAATAGTGCACTTGCCATTAGTTTTAAGCGTATACTCCCATCACCAAACACAAATATTCCTGGTCAGTGTTTGTGTTTTTATAAACATACATTTTAGCGAATTTTTATTAAATCATCAGGCTCTGTAGCATGATATAATTTCATTTCATTGCAGTAGAAGTGCTTGTATGCATTCTTTTTTTAGGTCCTTGTGACCAGTTGCGAATATAAGTTATTAATGCATAGCACTCAACTCAAGTAATACTATCATAACTTACCTTTATATAAACAAAGAGGGTGGTGCTCTAACCTCATAAGTGGCCACAAGTGTCACAAGTGTGGGAGTTCCTATATAAATTCACCCAGAGCATAACTCTAGGATCAGCTGTTGGGCCTGTCTGTTACCTGCTTTTCAGCTCCCTTGTATTCCATGTGCCAGAAGACTTATTGGGCTCCTACTAGTTGCGTGCAACCACATGCTGCCTAGATTTAAAGGGGCCATCTCCTTATTATAGAAACTCCGACTTGGAGGATTCAGGTGTGGGAGTTCCTATAAAAGATCACCAAGTTCATCACTCTGGGCTCAGTTATTACTTACTAACCTTGTTCCTGAGACTAAAGTATACTTACCTGGTTCCTGTGTATGCTCACCTTGCTCCTGAGATCAAGCATACTTACCTTGATACCTATGTATGCTCACCCTTGCTCCTCAGACCAGCGCATACTTACCTGATACCTGTCTGTGCCCCGCCTTGCTCCTGAAAACCAAAGCATAGTTATCTTGATACCTGTGTATGCTCACCCTTGCTCCTGAGACCAACGCATACTTACCTGATACCTGTATATGCCCGCATTGCTCCTGAAAACAAAAGCATACTTACCTTGTTAATCGTGTATGCTCACCCTTGCTCTTGAGACCAATGCATACTTACCTGATACCTGTGTATTCCCGCCTTGCTCCTTAAAAATAAAGCATATTTACCTGATACCTGTGTATACTCTCCTTGCTCTTGAAATCAAAGCATACTTACCTAATAGCTGTGAATGTTGCCTTGCTCTTAAAAAACATATCATATTTACCTGATACCTTTGAATGCTCTCCTTGCTCCTGAAATCAAAGCATACTTACCTGATACCTGTGTATTCTCACCTTGCTTCTGAAACTAAGCATACTTTTCTTGCACTCACCTATGTCACCTGGATCCTGAAAGTCAAGCAGAATAACCTGATACTAGTGTATTCTCACCATGCTCCTGAAGCTGTACCTGCTTTACATATCTGGTATCCTGAGACAGTCTCAACAGCAGTACCCACTGGGTATCCTGTGCCTGCTGAGAAACCTGTGTTTACTATACCAGTGACAGCCTTCCTCAATCCAAATGTGTCTGCTGTACCTATCAAGTATCCTGTGACACTCTCACCAACAGTAGCCGCTGGGTATCCTGTGCCTGCTGAGAAATCTGTGTTTACCTTACCAGTGACTGCCTTCATTAAACCAGCTGTGCCTGCTGTACCTATTTGGTATCCTGCAACAGTCTCTCCAACTGTACCCCTGGGTTGAGCTTACAGTTCCAGGCCTTTGGCCATGCTAATACTCTGCTCTTGCTTTACTCCTTGTTACCTTGTTGCTGGATTGATCTCAAAGCACCTGATTATTGATCTTTCCTTGGACTCTGCTCTTGCTTTACTCCTTGTGACCTTGTTGCTGGATTGATCTCCCGGTACCTGACTATTGACCTCTTCTTGGACTCTGCTCTTGCTTTTCACCAGAGGTGGGGAACTTTTGTCCTTCCAGATGTTATGGACTACATCTCCCATTATGCTCTTGCAGCCATAATGCTGGCAAATCATCATGGAAAATGTAATCCACAACATCTGGAGGGACAAAGGTTCCCACCCCTGATTTACACCCTTGTGATCTTGTTGCTGCATTGATCTCATAGTATCAGGGCTTTAGTCATGCTAGGACTCTGATCTTGTTTTACTCCTTGTTAACTTTTGCTGGATTGATCTCCTGGTACCTGACTTTTGACCTCTCCTTGGACTCTGCTCTTGCTTTACACCTTTGTGACCTTGTTGCTGGATTGATCTCACAGTACCAGACCTGTTGCCATGCTAGGACCAGACTCTTCCTTTAAACCCTTGTGACATTGCTGCTGGATTGATCTTACAGTACCAGACCTTTGGCCATGCTAGGACTCTGCTCTTGCTTTATACCCTTGTTGCCTTGTTGCTGGAATAATCTCACAGTACCTGACCAGTGGTCATGCTAGGACTATACTCTTGTTTTACCCCTTGTGACCTTTTTGCTGGATTGATCTCACAGTAACAGACCTGTGGCAATGCTAGGACTAGGCTCTTGCTTTAAGCCTTGTGACCATGTTGTTGGATTGATCTCACAGTACCAGAACTTTTGGCCATACTAGGACTCTGCTCTTGCTTTACTCTTTATTACCTTGTTGCTGGATTGATCTCCCAGTACCTGACTATTGACCTATACTTGGACTCTGCTCTTGCTTTACACCAGAGGTGGGGAACTTTTGTCCCTCCAGATGTTATGGACTACATCTCCCATAATGCTCTTGCAGCCATAATGCTGGAAAATCATCATGGAAAATGTAGTCCACAACATCTGGAAGGCCAAAGTTTCTCACCCCTGCTTTACACCCTTGTGATCTTTTTGCTGGATTGATCTCATAGTACCAACAGTCATGCTAGGACTCTTCTCTTGCTTTACTAATTGTTAACTTTTGCTGGATTGATATCCTGGTTTCTGACTATTGACCTCTCATTAGACTCTGCTCTTGCTTTACACCCTTGATACCTTGTTGCTGGAATAATCTCACAGTACCTGACCTGTGGCCATGCTAGGACTAAGCTCTTGCTTTACCCCTTGTTACCTTTTTCCTGAATTAATCTCACAGTACCAGACCTGTGGCAATGCTAGGACTAGGTTCTTGCATTAAGGCCTGTGACCATGTTGTTGGATTGATCTCACAGTAGCAGACCTTTGGCCATGCTAGGACTCTGCACTTGCTTTATACCCTTGTGAACTTGTTGCAGGATTGATCTCACAGTATTGGATATTTGGCCATGCTAGGACTCTGCTCTTGCTTTACTCCTTGTCACCTTGTTGCTTGATTGATCTCTTAGTACCTGACTATTGACCTCTCATAAGAATCTGCTCTTATGTTACACCCTTGTGACCTTGTTGCTGGATTGATCTCACAGTACCAGACCTGGGGCCATGCTAGGATGAGGCTCTTGCTTTACACCCTTGTGACCATGTTGCTGGAGACTCTGCTCTTGCTTTACACCTTTTGAACTTGTTGCTGGATTGATCTCACAGTACCAGACCTTTGGCCATACTAGGACTCTACTCTTGCTTTACTCCTTGTGACCTTGTTGCTTGATTGATCCCACAGTACCTGACTTGTGGCCATTCCAGGACTAGGCTCTTGCTTTACACCTTGTGAACTTGTTGCTGGATTGATCTGTCAGTACCTGACCTGTGGCCATGCTAGGCCCAGGATCTTGCTTTACACCTTGCAACCTTGTTGCTGGATTTATCTCACAGTAGCAGACCTTTGACCATGCTAGGACTCTGCTCTTGCTTTACACCCTTGTTACATTCTTGCTGAATTCATCTAACAGTACCAGAGCTTTGGCCATGCTAGGACCAGGCTCTTGTTTATACCCTTGTGACCTCATTGCTGGATTCATATCACAGGTACCAGACCTATGGCCATGCTAGGAATCTGCATTGCTTTACACCCTTGTAACTTTGTTGCTGGATTGATCTCACAGTACTAGACCTTTGGCCATGCTAGGACTTTGCTCTTGCTTTACACCCTTGTGACCTTGTTCCTGGATTGATTTCACAGTATCTTACCTGTGGCCATGCTAGGGCCAGGCTCTTGCTTTACACCTTGTGACTTTGTTGCTGGATTGATCTCACAGTAGCAGACTTTTCGCCATGCTAGGACTCTGCTCTTGTTTTATACCCTTGTTACCTTGTTGCTGGATTGATCTAAAAGCACCTGACCTGTGGCCATGCTAGGCCCAGGCTCTTGCTTTACACCTTGTGACCTTGTTGCTGGATTGATCTCACAGTAGCAGACCTTTGGCCATGCTAGCACTCTGCTCTTGCTTTATACCCTTGTTACTTTGTTGCTGGATTGATCTCACAGCACCTGACCTGTGGCCATGCTATGGCTCAGCTCTTGTTTTACAACTTGTGACCTTGTTGCTTGATTCATCTAACAGTACCAGACCTGTGGCCATGCTAGGGCTCTTGCTTTATGCCCTTGTGAAATTGAGGAATAGAAGAAAATAGAGGGACGCCTCATGTGTAGGATCAACAGATATAAAAATCAGTAATAACAGTAGTAGAGCCAAATGGGTACTCACACACTTCACAAGCACACCAATGTGCTGGTAGTAGCAGGCTGCAGATTCAAATAGGTGTGGCAGCTCACCTCTCAGGTAGTACTGTGATGCTGGAGATGGAATAGGAGACACAGAGAAAAAGCACTATATGTGCAGACTGTTAAAAATATAACTAACAATATTTTCAGTGGTACAAATGGTTACTCAGATACTCCATGAGCACACTTATGTGCTGGTAGATACAAGCTGCAAATTTTAGGCAGGTGTAGCAGCTCACCCCAAATCAGATTTCTTGATGCTGTAATCGAATGGCTCCAATAGGTAAAACAAAGTCCCAAAAAGGTAGAGAGACTCTTGTATATCAGCAGGGCAGTAGGTAGGTAAAGATATCCACTCAGAAGCGTATTTCCAGTAAAATACAAATATTTATTAAAAACAAAAGTTAAAAAACACAACAGAACAATTGCTGTGTTAGGTGGATAAAAAAGGGGTTAACAGTGACCCCAATAATGCAACGTGTTTCTCGGTTTTGCACCGTTTCATCAGGCATATAATTGTTCTTATTCCTACCTCTCCTGCCTCTGATTTATATAGCCAGCTAACAAACATTATCCTCCTTTCAGAGGGGTGTGTTTAACAATTAATCACTGACACCTGTCTCAGGTGGCTAGTCTCCTAATTCATATATCTTACAAGTGTTAAGGAAATCCAATATACCTATATATATATATACAAGAAAAACTGTCTATTTGTTGTTTAAAATATAATATACGTATATATATATACAAAAGACTAGCTTTCTATTTGCTGTGAGAATTTGATATACATATGTGTATAAGTGTAAGGGGGGTTTGCTTTCTATTCCATCTATTCTATAGATCTTCCAACAGTGATAGTCTATTCCTATACTATATATATTATATGGCTCATCCATATGTGATATTTCCCTATATTCCATAATCCATACTGATAAATAGAAGTGGAAAACAGATCAATACTAACCCGTATTGTTGATAGAAATATTTCTCCATTCCTGTTATATATCCATAAGACTGTATATGTGCATATAAATATACCATGTGTCTATATTGTGCGTATAAGAATTTAGTTTCATTTGATTTATGTATACATTGTAATAGACTGCATTTAACAGTGTCCACCACTTTTGCACGGATTACACTTCCAGGTATTGGTTTCATAGGGGTTTCTATTGGTTGTTATATGTCTTTCCTTAGCCAATGGTAAACGAGCCTCATGGGGGTGTGTGCACACATTTTAGTTGCATAGAATATTTTCCCATATTGGGCACAGCGATCGCGTTCCCCTATCAGCTGTAAGTGTCTGCCATGTATGGCACTATATTATACGTAATAATCGCCTATTTTAGGCCAACTATAACCCAGATGTCTCTTCCCCATTCTCGACGGATATAACCACTAATGACCTTAAAAATCCCAAAACTTGATTGATTGGCCGGGGTACATATGAATTTTAACCTCTGTGGGGTTTTTTTTTATATCTAGAAATATTCATAGTTGGAAACTTTTTTTTAAAAATAATCTGTCCTCACAGTACCAGACCTTTGGCCATGCTAGGACTCTGCATTGCTTCACACCCTTGTGACCTTGTTGCTGGATTGCTCTCACAGCACCAGACCTGTGGCCATGATAGGCCCAGGCTCTGGCTTTACACCTTGTGATCTTGTTGCTGGATTGATCTCACAGCACGTGACCTGTGGTCATGTTACAACTCACATCTTGCTTTACACCTTGTGAACTTATTGCTGGATTCATCTCACAGTACCAGACCTTTGGTCATACTAGGACCCTGCTCTTGCTTCACACCCTTGTGACCTTGTTCCTAGATTGATCTCAGAGTACCTGACCTGTGGCCATTCTAGGACCAGGCTCTAGCTTTACACCTTATGATCTTGTTGCTGGATTGATCTCACAGCACGTGACCTGTGGCCATGTTACAACTCAGCTCTTGCTTTACACCTTGGGACCTTGTTGCTGGATTCATCTCACAGTACTAGACCTTTGGTCATACTATGACTCTGCTCTTGCTTTACACCCTTGTTACCTTTTTACTGGATTTATCTCACAACACCTGACCTGTGGTCATGCTAGGACTCTGCTCTTGCTTTACATCCTTGTTACCTTATTTCTAGGTTTATCTTACAGCACCTGACCTTTGGTCATGCTAGGACTCTGCTTTTGCTTTACACCCTTGTTATCTTGTTGCTGAATTGATCTCACAGCACCTGACCTGTGGCCATGTTACAACTCAGCTCTTTCTTTACACCTTGTAACCTTGTTTATGGATTCATCTCATAGTACCAGACCTTTGGTCATACTAGGACTCTGCTCTTGCTTTACTCCTTCTGACCCTGTTGCAGGATTGATCTTACAGTATTTGACCTGGGGCCATGCTAGGGCTAGGCTCTTTTTTTACACCCTTGTGACCATGTTGCTGGAGATTCTGCTCTTGCTTTACACCTTGTGACCTTGTTGCTGGATTGATCTCACAGTACCAGACCTTTGGCCATACAAGGACTCTGCTCTTGCTTTACTCCTTGTGACCTTGTTGCTTGATTGATCTCACAGTACTTGACCTGTGGACATGCTAGGACCAGGCTCTTGCTTTACAAATTTTGACCTTGCTGCTGGATTGATCTCAAAGTACCAGACCTGTGGCCATGCTAGGACTAGGCTCTTGCTTTACACCTTGTGACCTTGTTGCTGGATTGATCTTTCAGCACCTGACCTGTGGCCATGCTAGGCCCAGGATCTTACTTTACACCTTGTAGCCTTGTTGCTGGATTGATCTCACAGTAGCAGAACTTTGGCCATGCTAGGACTCTGCTCTTGCTTTACACACTTGTTACCTTGTGACTGCATTCATCTATCAGTACCAGAGCATTGGCCATGCTAGGAACAGGCTCTTGCTTTACACCCTTGTGACCTCATTGCTGGATTCATCTCACATGTACCAGACCTTTTTCCATGCTAGGACTCTACATTGCTTTACACACTTGTGACCTTGTTGCTGGATTGATTTTACAGTACCAGACCTTTGGCCATGCTAGGACTCTGCTCTTGCTTCACACCCTTGTGACCTTGTTCCTAGATTGATCTCAGAGTACCTGACCTGTGGCCATGATAGGCCCAGGCTCTTGCTTTACACCTTGGGACCTTGCTGCTGTATTGATCTCACAGTAGCAGACCTTTGGCCATGCTAGGACTCAGCTCTTGCTTTGAAACTTGTGACCTTGTTGCTGGTTTCATCTAACAGTACCAGACCTTTGGCCATGCTACGACTCTGCATTGTTTTACACCCTTGTTACCTTGTTGCTGGATTGATCTCACAGCACCTGACCTGTGCTAGGACCAGGCACTAGCTTTACACCTTGTCGTTACCTTGTTTCTGGATTGATCACACAGCACCAGACAGTAGCAGACCTTTGGCCATGCTAGGACTCAGCTCTTGCTTTAAAACTTGTGACCTTGTTGCTGGTTTCATTTAACAGTACCAGACCATTGGCCATGCTACGACTCTGCATTGCTTTACACCCTTGTTACCTTGTTGCTGGATTGATCTCACAGCACCTGACCTGTCGCCATGCTAGGCCCAGACTATGGCTTTGCACCTTGTGATCTTGCTGCTGGATTGATCTCACAGCACCTGACCAGTAGCCATGTTACAACTCAGCTCTTGCTTTACACATTGTGACCTTGCTGCTAGATTCATCTCACAGTACCAGACCTGTGGCCATGCTAGGACCAGGCTCTTACTTTACACCTTGTGACCTTGTTGCTGGATTGATCTCACAGCACCTGCTAGGATTCTGCTCTTGCTTTACATCCTTGTTACTTTATTGCTAGGTTTATCTTACAGCACCTGACCTTTGGTCATGCTAGGACTTTGCTCTTGCTTTACACCTTTGTTACCTTGTTGCTGAATTGATCTCACAGCACCTGACATTTGGCCATGTTACAACTCAGCTCTTGATTTACACATTGTGACCTTGTTGCTAGATTAATCTCAACGTACCAGACCTTTGGTCATACTATGACTCTGCTCTTGCTTTACACCCTTGTTACCTTGTTGCTGGATTTATCTCACAACACCTGACCTGTGGCCATGCTAGGACTCTGCTCTTGCTTTACACCCTTGTTACCTTATTGCTGGATTCATCTCACTTCAGCTGACCTGTGGTCATGCTTGGACTCTGCTCTTGCTTTACCCCCTTGTTACCTTGTTGCTGAATTGATCTCACAGCACCTGGCCTTTGGCCATGTTAAAACTCAGCTCTTGATTTACACCTTGTGACCTTGTTGCTGGATTCATCTCACAGTACCAGACCTTTGGTCATACTAGGACTCTGCTCTTGCTTTACTCCTTGTGACCCTGTTGCTGGATTGATCTTACAGTATTTGACCTGGGGCCATGCTAGGGCCAGGCTATTTTTTTACACCTTTGTGACCATGTTGCTGGAGATTCTGCTCTTGCTTTACACCTTGTGAACTTGTTGCTGGATTGATCTCACAGTACCAGACCTTTGGCCATACTAGGACTCTGCTCTTGCTTTACTCCTTGTGACCTTGTTGCTTGATTGATCTCACAGTACTTGACCTGTGGACATGCTAGGATCAGGCTCTTGCTTTACAAATTTTGACCTTGCTGCTGGATTGATCTCAAAGTACCAGACCTGTGGCCATGCTAGGACTAGGCCCTTGCTTTACACCTTGTGACCTTGTTGCTGGATTGATCTTTCAGCAACTGACCTGTGGCCATGCTAAGCCCAGGATCTTACTTTACACCTTGTAGCCTTGTTGCTGGATTTATCTTACAGTAGCAGAACTTTGGCCATGCTAGAACTCTGCTCTTGCTTTACACGCTTGTTACCTTGTTGCTGGATTCATCTATCAGTACCAGAGCATTGGCCATGCTAGGACCAGGCTCTTGCTTTACACCCTTGTGACCTCATTGCTGGATTCATCTCACAGGTACCAGACCTTTTTCCATGCTAGGACTCTACATTGCTTTACACCCTTGTTGCCTTGTTGCTGGATTGATTTTACAGTACCAGACCTTTGGCCATGCTAGGACTCTGCTCTTGATTCACACCCTTGTGACCTTGTTCCTAGATTGATCTCACAGTACCTGACCTGTGGCCATGATAGGCCCAGGCTCTTGCTTTATACCTTGTGACCTTGCTGCTGGATTGATCTCACAGTAGCAGACCTTTGGCCATGCTAGGACTCAGCTCTTGCTTTAAAACTTGTGACCTTGTTGCTGGTTTCATCTAACAGTACCAGACCTTTGGCCATGCTAGGACTCTGCATTGCTTTACACCCTTGTTACCTTGTTGCTGGATTACTCTCACAGCACCTGACCTGTGGCCATGCTAGTACTCTGCTCTTGCTTTACACTCTTGTTACCTTGTTGCTGGATTGATCTCACAGCAC